>NC_092271.1:26533535-26773535 GCF_036320965.1 Panulirus ornatus | reverse complement strand
TTTCTTCTAACCACAGGAAGAAACAAAAGGTACCACCCCGCTTCTTAAACAAAAGGTGTCTCTCCAATTCTTTATACAAAAGATGTTTACTGATCCTTAAACAAAAGAAAGAGAAAATGTTATGTGGCGCTCGACATCATTACCTGAGCGTTCGACCTTGAGGTCGATTCTTACATGGGATAACTCATGGTTATCGACTCAAGTCCTCATCATTTAACCTAGTCGCCACCCAACGAATCAAAATACAGGTCCAAAACAGGCTTTAACCCTCCCTGATATTTCAAAAAAATTGACGCTCCTTTGCTCTCTTGCGACAAGGTCCAGATTAATCTACAAGGGGACTAAGTAAGTAAGCCTTTCTCCAGTGGATGTTTTAGGGTCTCATACAAAAAGAACACATACATTAAGGGGTGGAGAGAACGACTCTTATCGCACTCCATCGACACAAAATATAACATTCACCTCATCTCTGCTACAGTGGTCGAAAGTAAAAGTGGAAGGATTGGTGATTTGAGCCGTATGTGGCTGGCACTGGCTGGCTGTGTGTGTGTGTGTGTGTGTGTGTGTGTGTGTGTGTGTGTGTGTATTTATTTGGGACATACTCAAAAATACCATTGACACCTGATGAGGATTGAGACCTTAACGACCCTGGCAGTTGACAGGCCTAAAGCCCGAACAACCAACCATTTCTAACAACTTCGTTGATGGACCTATTTCCTTATTACTGAAGGAAGAATTATTGCTTGATTCCTTCTACTTTCTCAACTTACTTTGAGTTAAGAATTCTGGGACATTTCCGAGTCACGTCTTCTCTGATGCCGTGTTGACTCCACGAAAAGTCTTTGTCAACTTGCGACAAGGTCGTTAGCGAGGTCAGAAGACCCAATTTGACGTCAAAATACAAATTGGAGACTTCAGAAGATAAAATGGTGAAGTTCAAGAACCTTTGTGACATCAAATGACCCATTATGACGTCAAATGTGAGAATGGTGACGTCTGAAGACCAGTGGTGACGTAAGAGGGATTCGGGAACTGTCTATGTTGGAACCACACAGCTGAGGTGCACCTCCCAGACGGGGCCGGGCTGATCACTTTCTCCTGGTGGATCAGGTCAGAGGTCATATGGGGTCAACCTGACTCAACATCTTTTAGCAGGTAAGGGAAAGGGAGATTGTGGGGTCATTCGCTGTCAGTGATATATACATAAGACTCGTCCGGAAAATAAAAGATTCAGAAAGGTGGACGAAGAATGAGAGGTTTGCCTCCAGCTCCTTATTTCACGGGTATTGTACCGGGAAGAATCGTGACTCGGCAGAGTACACCAACACACCTGAGCCTCTTCTCCATAGCGAAAGGCCTGCTCCAGCTGGGCTTTTTTTTGAATGGCCTCAGTTTTATCTTTTCTCACTTTCATTTGTTCTCCTAATGTTTTGATCATTTTCATGCAGATTTCTCCCCTGAAACTAGAACAGACTTCAGAAATGTGGATAATTCAGATGCTTTAAAGGTCCGGACGTTTGCCTACCGCTGAAGCTAATGAAAGGAAACCGTCTGAGATCTCATTTCAAGTGCACATTTTGCCAAAGCGATTTTTACCTGAAGCAACTTGTGTCATCAGAATAAACGAAGAAAAAGCTTGATATTCTTTTAAAGTTTATATTTTTAGTTGTCATTTGCTCTATTATGTGAGGACGAGATAAAAGCCTTCCTCATATTTGTACGTGTTACCCCACGATACTTCTTGAAAGACGTTCACTCTCTGTATAAGAACACAATATTCTCATTTTCTTTATCTTCATGACTTTCATGGATGACCAATATATATATAATATGTATATATATCCATATCAAGATGTATTGGTGTTACTGAAAATTCTGTGCTTTGTAAAAGTCACATCTAAATGTTTGCATGCAAACCGTACGATAATCAAATTTCAACTACATTAATAATAATTTCAGCAGTTGATAGATATATATAACCCAACAGAGAAACCTACCAATTAGCAACTGCTCGTCACTTGTTACATCCACATTCATTGATGGATTCACTTGACAAATTTCTCAACCTTCATCAAAATAATTCTGAAGTCCTGAAAATACAGTAATTCTAAGCTTCATGGGAGGCCATTTCAGATGCACAGCAACGCCACAGAGAACGCGATAATCATTAGTTTGGCAGTAAATGCTAGGGTTAACTATACCATAACGGAAGGCACTGGAGAAGTTAGGAGTAAGTTTTAGTTATGTGACCCCGGTACCCCACTTATGGGGTTCTTTCATCTTCAGGGCTGCACTCCACTAAGAAGCAAGGTAAGGTAGGTTTCTCTAAGACATAAACGTCACGAACCTGTGCTGTCCTGATGATGAGACAGCCTTATGAAAGATGATTGTTCGCCTGCGGTTTCCCCACTATCAATAGGGAGCTCGGAAATACTAGCAATGTTGTAAGAATTCTGTTCCATCTCCAGTCATTGCTTGAAGGAGTATTTGGAGATCGTTCAATCTATCACAAAGAATATAACTTATGATCAATGGACAAAGAAACGTTTTCTAAACATTATGAAAATACCAATAAAACTATTTTTCACATAGCCAAAGGAAATGGTTGGGAGTAACTTCAACGCAGATCACATAGTGATCCACCAGTAATTCTGGGCAAGTCTTGCTTACTCTATGATCGTGTTCTTAGATTTTCAACACTCACACACAGATATATATATATATATATATATATATATATATATATATATATATATATATATATATATATATATATATATATATATATATATATATATATATATATATATATATATATATATATATATATATATATATATATATATATATATATATATATATATATATATATATATATATATATATATATATATATATATATATATATATATATATATATATATATATATATATATATATATATATATATATATATATAATCCAAGCATCGGTTAGGCGGTGACTTCAATGCAATCTACAAAGTGATCCATCAGTGATTTCGAACATGTGTTGCTCTGATGATTACATCAAACATCACCAGTGGCTACAAACATCATTATCGTAATATATATATATATATATATATATATATATATATATATATATATATATATATATATATATATATATATATATATATATATATATTTATATATATATGTATATATATATACATATATATATATATATATATATATATATATATATATATATATATATATATATATATATATATATATATATATATATATATATATATATATATATATATTACGATAATGATGTTTGTAGCCACTGGTGATGTTTGATGTAATCATCAGAGCAACACATGTTCGAAATCACTGATGGATCACTTTGTAGATTGCATTGAAGTCACCGCCTAACCGATGCTTGGATTGTGACTAATACCAAAGCAACGAAAGCTTCCAAACACCTTTGCAAGTGTGTAGATAGGGTTATATTGCATTAAATGATGCCATAAAAGTTAAAAGAACGTACTGGACAACTGAATGCTCATACTTGTACATGATTGTCTAGACTTATAGTGAACAGTTATAAAGAAATAATCATCATTATACCTCAATCACCTCTTAAAGACAAAGTATTATGATTTCATTCTAATCCTTAACCATTCTGGGTGATGCTAAATGATTAACTTGTGACTGCTTTAACGAAGTGATCATCCTCCACTGCTCATAAGGTCTTGGTCAGGAGCAGGAGCAAATTCCTTGAGCTGTTGCTACTGGGCCACACCCCAGGGGAGACGGGGCAGATGTGTCCTTGCCCCCGGCATTTGACTGGCCAGGAACTAAGCTCAAGATTACCATGTGAAGGTCACAGTGGCTTGGAAGCCCTGGCTGCTGCCATGTGGAGGCCACAGTAGCTAGGAAGCCCTAGCTGCTGCTATATTGAAGGTCACAACAGCTAGGAGCCCATGACTGCTGCCATGTGAAGGTCACAGGAGCTAGGAAACCCTGGCTGCCGCCATGTGAAGGTCATAGTAGCTAGGAACCAACCGTTCCAGCCATGTGAAGATCGCAGTAGCTATAAATCCCTTCCTCCTACCATGTTAAGGTCAGAGTAGCTAAGAACTCCTCGTTTCTGGCTGGTGAAGGCCGCAGTAGATCCTGCCCAACACACATATCTTTCAACAGTTTCATTTCAATATGGAGCTTCTTGAAACTGTCCTATATCACAACTATCACTCTCTCTCTCCGGCCGCTCTTTTATCATTTCAGCCCTTTTGTGGTGTGTAGGCTTCTTGAGAGTCTTTGACGTGCACCTTTCCACAAGGTCTTAATCCCTCTTAACTTGTTGGCAAATGCTCCTCTCTCGTCAGTGGAGGAAAGATTAAATCTATCATCAGGGGCGAGGAATAGTTACAAGAAACACTGTCATGCAAAGTAAAAGTGATTCGATCATAACGGAACGAGCAGAGTGGGGGAACAGGGTAGATTTGCCACACCTCTGTGGATGGTCTGGCCACTGTGGAGATGTCTGACTGCTTAACTGTTGATGGTGGAATGATTAATAATACATTACTGATTCTTCCAAGATGTTAGTGTGGATCAATGATATTCCAACGTTAGTTTAACGTGACTCATAGACACCAGCATTTGAAATCGTTCACCAGCATACTTTGATTGCAGCTTTCTTAATTAACGGTATGTTCCATCTGTCATTTGTAAATTAGTAGTCTTGTCTCGTGCAATGTGCATGGAGATCTCTTCTTGTGTGTCAGACGGTGTGGGCGTGGGTGTATGTGTGTGTGTGTGTGTGTGTGTGTGTGTGTGTGTGTGTGTGTTCATCACTACGGTTAGGTACATTCGTCTTTGCTTCATATCAAGTAAAATCATGTCTCTGTTTAATTTCCTTGATTACCCTTGCCACTTTATCCTGATACCTATCCATGTGATGTAATTTATATCTAAGCATAAGATCTCCAAAAGGAGATATGCCCCATTAGCCTTGACGCACCTTAATGATATGCTCCTTCATCACTTAGCAGGAGATGAAAGGCGTATGAGCCAGGCATATCTTCTGGAGCGTGGTTGCTTAAACGTATTGAAATTATTCTAGTAGTAAGCACACTAGTCTTCTATGAGCTGGATGCAGAGTCAGGCTTCACAGACAACTGGGAGTTAAAAGCATCGCTAGATACACTACTGTCATAATGAATCCTCACTTCAATCCTCTCAGGAGTGAGGTGTATATTTGCTATACTCGTGTTTTCCAGAACTTCACATTTGCACCGAGATCTTCGACGAGATTGAAACCTATCAGTCTTGGGATTGCAAACGAGATTATCAGAATCGAGGTTTATCTGCAACCCTTGCTGGCGTGTCGAAAGGTGTTGGCCTCGGACAGGTGCCATTAAGTGACCTCTGTACTCGTAGTGTATGGATGACTTTCCTCACAACAGCAACGCGAAATAACCTTTAATACAATAACAACTGTTGGTCTCTAAGGATCTTGGTTGACGTGGGGTGGCGTGGAAGCGATGACTCTCCAGTCACATGGTATAATCCAGGTCCCTCACCTTCCATAGGCTTCGGGGGGATCAAGAACACCTCAGCCACACCCCTCGCCCTCATACCGTAAGCCACCTGGTCTATATCATCACACATACAAAACATTTCGTTGAGGATTATTATCCAACGTTCGGCTTATTTTACAGGCTAACGATATAGTAATTACCCTTTTTCTCTCTCTCTCTTGACCTTGTTAACGGTGAAACTACGTATAGGTCAAGAGGTTGCAGTACCACCTTACCGACCTTGTCCACACAGCTTCCCTGCCGCTCCGGTCCAGTCCTGAGGGAGACAAGTCAAGTTTGTGGACATTCTGGATAGTGTTTTGTTATATGATTATCGCCAGTCAAGGACAGAAGTCCCCGCCACTGGTGCCGAGTGACGTGAGTGAAAAGATGTATATATACACACAGACACAGACACACACATATATATGTATATATATATATATATATATATATATATATATATATATATATATATATATATATATATATATATATATATATATATATATATATATATATATATATATATATATATATATATATATATATATATATATATATATATATATATATATATATATTAGAGGACTTTCTGTCTATAATGATTTGCATAATCTGGTGAATGTCATGGAGTGATTTCGACGTTTCCTTGTTTCAAATCCAGGAAACTGAAGGAAGAGAGCAAATATCTCAGATCTGTTATAGGATTTCGTCATTTTGGAAGGTGATCTTAATTCGTCTCTCCTGTCGGGTGTGGAACTACATGCATCAGGTCCTGGTCATTATTTGTTCAACGTTCTGGACATCATCGGCATCAGAGTTCTTAAGGCTCTGGCCTCAACCCCAGGCCCTTAGATAAGGTTCGACTAAAGGCTTAGGAATTTCCATTCTCCCCTGATCATTGCGTAAGAAGAGGATGAGGATGAGTGAGGTATCAGGACTGTGTCTGATGGCTTGGTCGAAGCGGGATTTCACGAATGGTTGGAGATCTTTCCTACGTGTTTCCAAAGCATCATACGCACACGGCTGTCCTCATCAAGACTAGGTCGTAGATCATGCATGATAGAAAAAAAAAGGAGAACAAAAGAACTTCAAGAAAAGAGGAAAAAAAAAAACTGGAGAAAACTCATTGAGAGTTTCCCAGAATTCATTGAGAACTTTTTGAGTTCGATGTGTTGGTGGAGATCTGAGGTGATACTTCAGTTCGATGGTTCTCGGAAGGACACAGCCAATCTAGTGCTAACCTTGGCTGGATGATACAGCATCCAGTGACCTAGTGGATGATGCTGCCGTTCCAGGAAGGCGACTACTGTGGTCTACTCTTCACAGGTAAACCCGTGGTCTTCATGAGAGAGCCTGTGATCTACCCCTCACAAGTAAATTTGGGGTCTACCTCTCACAAGTTAACCGATGATCAACACCTCAACGCGTAAACCTATGATCTACTTTCCACAAGTAACCCTGTGGTCTACCAACCACAAGTAAACTTGTGGTCTACCCTTCACGAGTAAACCTTTGGTCTGTAGTGGTCCCTCTGGCTTTACATACAGTACACATACTTCTGATCCTTCGTAAACTATAGCGTTTCACTTTCCCGAGGTTGGCTCACACCTGCTTAAATAGATGTCAGGAAAGTTTTCTCTCGCATTTATAAACAACGAACACGTGCGGTCCAAACTCGTCAGCTGACGTAGGTGTTGCATAGCACGTGTAAGATAATGTCCATCTCGTGCAGCTGCATCTCTTATTAAAACTCTTACGATTTATGGGATACTAAGAAAGTTTGAGGCTGCTGAAGGATTTGTTAGCCCTTTTTTTTTTAAGTTAGCGGAGACAGGATGGGCAACTGAATGCCTTAATCGAACCTACGAGCGAATATGATGATGTATCATCTCTTTGGCAATGAGTGTCTAAAATCTTCGTACAAGTGATGGTAATCACATGATGATACAATTGAACGCAGTGAAAACTGTATACTTCAGATTGGCTCCACCGATATAAGGAGAGGGTGTGCCCATCTTTGGGTCCAGTGGTCAGGAACTACTTGACTAATCTAACCAAATCTTGGCGTCCTTTGTCCAGCTGGTACCCATAACTTACGTCAATTATCTATCCTTCTATCTTCTACATATCTATCGAGCGACAGATCCATCCACACCAGAACAGATCACGTCTATACCTAGCTATATATGTGTACCAATTTCAGAACAGATCACGTCTATACCTATCTATATATGTGTACCAATTTGCCTATTACATACCTTCATTTCCCCCCCCGGGGATCTACTACGTTCGTTCTGTAATTGGCCTGAACCTATTTGGAAGTCAGTCTTGCGGCAAATTGTTGGATGACGACATTACAGGAATCCCTGATGACCAATTAGTCAATAAAGTTGAATCACCGCAATTGTCGTAACAATGTCCACCTTTCCCTGCGTTACACAGGTCACTGGGCCCATCCCCCCTCCCCCCCCCCCCCTTCATCAACCAAATGACGACATAATGTTTTTTGTATCAGTCGTAATTTTACGTCTTGTTTTATTAATGGTATGAACAATATTTCCAACGATAGGCAGTCGTAATTACTTTGCAGGGATTTCTAGTGTAAAGATAATACGAAGGGAAGTTTTTTGTGGAGTTCTTTGTTATAGTGTAATGAAAACAGAAGACAATGAAGAGTTTTGATGATGGAAATATCATCGAAAACATTCACTCTCTTCAGGTGAATGACCCTTTGTGAATAACCCCCCATGTGAATAACTCCCCATGCGAATGAGCCTCATGTGAATGAACCCCATATGGATGACCCTTATTTGAATTACCCCCATTTGAATGACCTCCATGTGAATGACCCCCATGTGAATGACCTCCATGTGAATGACCCCCATGTGAATGACCTCCATGTGAATGACCCCCATGTGAATGACCTCCATGTGAATGACCCCCATGTGAATGACCTCCATGTGAATGACCTCCATGTGAATGACCTCCATGTGAATGACCGCCATGTGAGTGACCCACACAAGGCCCGAATAAGAGAGCTTTCCCCCTGAGGGTCTTTGGGTGTGGTGTTCCCTCCTGGGGTGAAGGCGTAGTGCCTGAAAAAAGCTAAAGATATTGTCACGTCTATTTCAGGTTTACCGTCTTTCCTGCAGCGACGACTGCTGTTCAAGCTTAGCCAGGCCTTAGCCCTGGCAAAGGCACCACTTGCCTTTCAAATATACTCGTCCTAGCCTTCGTCACAAAAGACAATGGCGTCACAAAAGATATTCAACCAAAGTTTAATATCGTTGAAGACCTGAATTGACATATATGATTTGATTTCAATTGGCAAAGATAAAATGAGACTAGATGTCACAGAACCCCGATTTGGATCTGCCGTCAGAATTTCTTACATTGAATTCCATTAATAAAAAGAATGAAGTTATGTATCAGTAAAGCGCTTGATTCTGATTCGCAAAAATTGTCAGCAAAAATCTGGCTTATTGTCAAGAATTATCTAGCAAAGAGAATGTTGGGGTTGGATGTCCGTCCTTCCAGGATGACAAATCAAGAAGTGGGAGGTGTTCCAGGAGTTGCTCCCTTTCTTAAGGTGTGTTGCAGGAGTTGTTTCGTGTATTACGATGAGCTTCAGGCGTTGTTCCGTCTGCTGAGATGTGCTCCAGGCGTTACTCCGTCTATTATGATGTGTTTCAGGAGTGCTCCGTCTATTGGGATGCGTTCCAGACATTGCTCTGACTATAAAGATGTGTTCCAGACGATTTTCCAATTATTAGGATGGTTTCCAGGCTCCGTGTACCTGGATGCGTTCTAGTCGTTGTTCCATCTTTTGGGATGTGTTCCAGTCGTTGCGTCCGTGGACTGGAAACTCTTCACCAAGACTCTGACAGATTCTGCACATTCACCCTGACCTCCGTACATATACAAGAAGGAAGAGGAAGAAGATAATCAGAGGAGAGAAAAGACAAAGAAGAAAGAAGAAAAAGAGCGGAGGGAGGTTTATAGATGTTGACCCTGAAGAACAAATCCTTTAAAAGAATTGATGAGAGAATTACTTTTTATATACTTCAAAGAGAAATACGTTTTTTAGACAATATTTTGATAAGACTGAAGGAGAAGCTCATGAAAACCCTATAGAAGATACAGCTCTATCTTATGCTATCGTCAAGGTTGAAACTGGTATATCTATACATCGTCCAACCTATTTGTAGCACAGGTTTTAACCAAACCTTGGGAGTAATAAGCTCCTCCACCGCTGACAACGGATTGGCTGTAATACTAAGCTGTTTGCGTCATCCCCTGGAGCTGGGAAGGACCTGCACTCATCCCCAGGCGATGTGTTCAGCCTCAATCACGGTAAATTCTTCAAAGTATCATTGCAGACTGTGGGTGGCAGGGACGGGTGGGGAGGGGGTCGAGTGTGGCAGACGTGGACAAACAACTTGATCCAACGGAAAACTAACGGGGATTTCTCCTCACCTTCATAGCTGGGAGTCTTGGGTATTTACGCCTGCGGTCTGGGTGTTCACAGTTGGTTATGTTGGAGTTTAATGCAGATTGCTCTCCTCGTTCTCTATGGTCTTCAGGGGACGTGAGATGTTATTCTTAAGCCTCTATGATATTCAAGGATGTGAGAGGATGTTAATGTACATGCGTCTATGGTCTTCATGTATATGTGGATGTATATGTTAGTACAGATGTTGACTCAAGAGCCATGGCTTCTCGTTCAAATATGGGAGACTTTGCAGGTAATGCCTAACTGGACAGGAACAGGAAATCTGTTAACGGTCTGTCACCGTTTTTTCATCTCTCTCTCTCTCTCTCTCTCTCTCTCTCTCTCTCTCTCTCTCTCTCTCTCTCTCTCTCTCTCTCTCTGCCTTCAAGCAGGACGTCCAGATACTCATACGACCCAAAAGGATAGCGACACGTTCGAAGTGCACACACACACACACACACACACACACACACACACACACACACACACACACACACACTCTCAAAGAAAGAAAGAAACAAACAAACAGCGTAATGACCCAGTTTCTATCTTCGAGAACCACAGAAGAGTAAGATAGATAAGAAAATAGCAGATAAGAGAAGGGGAGGAGGAGGAGGAGGAGGAGGAGAAGACGTAGAAGTGGTGGGAAAAACTTGACAGATTCTGTGGGTGAAAACCTGAGTTATAACTTTAGGCATGAACCTCAGGAGAGTGATGTATGAACTGATTAATCCATATATCAGTGAAACAGGTGACAAATGACTATATATTCTGATCCAAATTAAAAAAAGAAATTAATATCAAACGATACATATGGATAAGCACGTCCTAAATACTCAAAAACGATAGCATTTTGGAGCTGAAACTATTTCAGGTTAAAGACCTTTTAATATCTGTGTTATCCGCCACGTTAGTATGCAGGCATTACCCACGGCTCTGTTCTGGCAGCAATTTTTGCACAATTTCAGTTGGAGGAGGACCAGCAGTTGGAGGAGGACCAGCAGTTGGAGGAGGACCAGCGAGCCGAAAATACAGTTCTGTTGAGAAACTCTTGACTTTGGTCAACTTTTCTCTTTCTTATTAGCTGCGGTAACCTTGTGCGTCGTTATATATATTTATCACAGAACCAACAAGAAAGGCCTTTACAGTTACGTTTGACGGTGAACGGACGTGGGGGGGCGGGAGGTGAAATACTCTGACAGTGACAACTGGTGAAAGCTTTCTTCTTTTTTAGATTAGGATTCCCATGCAGGATGGTTTACGATCCCCCTATAAGTGAAAGTGAAGACGATACCTCAAGTGGATCTGAGCGTGAAGTACAGGCTTTCTTCACACCTCAGGCCTCCTCAACCCCCCCAACCCATTCTCCCAAGCCCCACCCAGCAACCCACCGGGTAGAGCGACCCATGAAACCTCAGCCGTGGTGGCCTGGCTGGTATGGAAGCGCCTTCGGAATCCAGCGAGCTCGCTCAGTTCGCGTTGGGAACTAGGTGAAAGAAACAGCATGTTGTCTGCTGCAGTGTTCCTCGCTCTGGTGGCCCTTGGTAAGATGATGAGATTTCTGTATCTAACCCTCCTGATAACACGGTATTGGATTCCTCTATGCTACCTCCTGTGGGAGTTTATATCTCTTGTGTTCGATACAACCTGCTATGACACTTGTTTTGGCTCGGTAGAATTGGGTTAGGACCTTTGTGCGCCAGGGCTAATTGTGTGAAATAACCTTGATCGCCTCATTACGTAACTTCAAAGATCCTTGAGGATATTCACTCCCTCTGTATCAGCCAACATCTCGACCCATACGTCTGGTCGATCGTCGACCAAAGACGTTTTGGGTCGATCTGGATCTGGGCCAGGTTTTACTTAGAGGTCTTAAGTGCAGGAGTTGGTCGGGCAATATCCAGTGCGTTTCGGCCAAGCTACCTGTCGCCCACCATTAGCGACCCAGCTGTGGTGAAAGGCAAACATTTCGCTCATGCAATCGTCTCAAACTTTTTGTTACCTTTTTTTTTTATCATCGTTCAGCCGTGACTCAGTAGCGCCCGCAAAGTTCATAGGTTTGGTCCTGGTACCAATGGTATGTGGAAGGTTTCAAAAAGATATGGAATACTTAATCTAGAGATGAAAATCCTCAGACAATCATATATAAAAAAAAAAAATTACAACGTGAATTCTGATATTAAATATAATCAGAATTTGATCCCTCACCTCCTTTCATTTTCTTGATGTAAAATAATTGCGAAAATCAGAGCCAATGAAAATCTTTGATATATAGATTTCTCAACATTATTGCTGAGAATAAAATGAGGGACTTTCTAAATGTCACAAACTGATATCACTGTGGTGAATGTTGTAATGAGTGTGGTGGTGTTGGAGGCCACCACAGCCAGAGGTGGTGTTGGAGGCTCCTTCTGCAGGTGGTGGCTGTGGTCGAGGTCACCAGATGGCTGGTCGAGGGTGTAAAGGTCGTGGCTGCATTGACCCCTGTGACTACATATATGACAAATTATATACATATATATATATATATATATATATATATATATATATATATATATATATATATATATATATATATATATATATATATATATATATATATGTGTGTGTGTGTGTGTGTGTGTGTGTGTGTGTGTGTGTGTGTGTGTGTGTGTGTGTATACTTATCTCTGGCCAATATGCAATAATCCCCAAACCTGTACAGTTGATATTGGCATTTAACTTCATCACTTCTCACCTTCAGTTCATTTGTTTTTATCCCTTTTGTTGTGTCCTGAGTATGTCCTGCGCTTTTCTGATTTTCTCGTCTGTGTTTACTCTATTCAGCCAATATTCTCGACTTTACAAAAAGAATTTCATTTGTCTATTTTCAGTGTAAAATTTCTTATGTTCTGCACAACTGTTACTTTCATGTCATTCTTTTTTTTCCAGTGCTTCACAATTTCCTCCATTGTAAGTCGAAACCAGATCACTTGCCTTTAAAATCTAATCATATATATATATATATATATATATATATATATATATATATATATATATATATATATATATATATATATATATATATATATATATATATATATATATATATTCACTTATTTCTGCGCCAGGGCCACTGTTGCGAGGCTTCCATACCGCCTTGGTAATCAGCCACGTCCACCAATCAGAACCATAGGTCAAAACAAATCATTCTTTCTTTTTTGTGTCTTGTGAGTATAGGGTAGGTGAGTAGTACCTTTCTGGTGTCTTCAATGAATAAATTGCACCTATGATCATGAGGGTTCTTGTGATATGGTAATAAAAATGGGTCATGTCCAGATCGCAGAGAAGGAAAGCGTAACTCGTACCTGTCTAGGGAGTGTAGTTTCACACGGATATCATGTTTAAGCTAAGCTTGTCGGATGGAGAAGGAAGGGTTGTTAAGCGTATGTCGAATTCTTACCGAGTGGGTGTGTTTTGGTCAGTAAGTTGTTTGCTAGGGCTGAGTGCTCTGTGGGTATTGGTTGCTGACGTGTGAGGTAAGGGTGAGTTTCTTCGCTTCTACAGGTATGTTTCTACTTCATTCTGTTTCTTCCCAAATATTGGTCTTTTTTCAGGTAATCATTCATCGTACACTTATTGTATGACCGTCTGGTCTTTCATTATCCCTCCTGAATGTTCGTTTCTCGTCTGACCATATTGTTTTCTAATTGATTCGTCCAAGTGTTCATAATATTTTTTCCGTTCATCAGTTCTTTGCATTTTTCTTTTTAATGTATTCAGTTGTGTATCTCTCTATAATACTCTTCGCTATGTCTTCAGATTCATCTCCTCTGAGCCTATTTTATCTACCCCATAATATTACGAATGATTACGGCATCTCCTTTATTCAATTTCTCTTCATTCTCCCCTGTTCGTGATTCTGGGTTGGGTGTGGCCGTCGGTTCGAACCCAGCTCCTCGCTCGACCGTGTGGAACCACCCCTCCCCTCTCCTCATCCTTGCTATGAGCGGGTGACGATTAACATGATGACCGCCATGTAACAGACTGAACGCCAATAGGGTCTTTCTCAATAGATTACAAAAGATTACGAATACTGATTATTACCGGTCCACTTGCCGCTCATTCTACCTCCTCCCCAGCGAGCTAAGTGGCCCTCAGCATTTCATTTATCATCTTCGTGTTACACTTTGGTCAGTTTCGTCATGGAAGTTTCGTTATAGTTCTTGAGCTTCCATCCTTATGGTCAACTTACTCTGTGGTTACTACCAGAGGCGTACCACAAAGCTGTATGTAAGGGAAGGATTATTAATTGCAGATCAATCACAGGACAAAATTGTAGACACATCATATGGCAAGATGGCTCGCCCGGTGACCCACCGTACATTAGATCACCCACCATGGCAACATCATCCCCCTTAAGACCCACCGTACGCAAGATCACCCACCAAGGCATGATTCCCACCCTTACCCTAGCGACCCACACCCTATAAAAGATCAGCTTCCATGGCAAGGTCACTCCACGAGCGACCCACCTTACACAAGATGAAGCCCACCGTAGGCAAGGCCTTCCAGGGCACACCCACCGAGAAGAACATCACCGATCCTAAACGCAAGGTAGATAAGATTACTGCCAGCAGACCTACCTTAACCACAGCAGACACACCGTAAGTAAGCTTAAAGTATAAGCTTACCTACAATGGGTAGGTATACTGTAAAGCCACAATGATCAGGCAACGGACGGACGAATAGGAAACCAGTAGATGTACTGTAAATATCCCCCGACGTAGACCTGTCCTTGTAGACTGAACCAAGACATTGTCTACCGGTCCATGGGAATCGAGGTGATCCACTTAGGATCAGCCATATTGTAACAGTACGAGGGACTCGCCGTAAGTAAACAGCTCCAACCGCGATGCCTCCAGAGAAATTCCCCCGACGACGAAATCTCCGTTGCAGCAAAAGCTAACGAGATCCGAAGACCACAGGGTCACTTCAAATGGTTCACCTCAACCACACAAAAAAAAGGAATTTACCACCATAAACCTCCTCCTATTGACCAGCTTGCCTTCTGCTGAAGGAGCTTCCTATAGTGTTTATCCCTAAAGACACGGAACCCTCTTAAACCCTTCATTATTCCAGTACCAACTATACAGAGGCGTCCCTTCCTCATCAAGCGTCCTGAACAAGGCCAACTGACGTGGGTCACCGGAATCAAGTTTGGCCTCCTCAGGATGTCTTGGTTTTGATTGGGGGGTGGGTTAGGGGGGGTTAACTTGATCTGGATGTCCTTGTTGATCATTGGCTTACACTACCTACCCACACAGCCCTGCCCAGCCCCTTCCTGGACGCCTCACTCCTGCTGAGACACAGACATCATTAAGACACCTTGTTCGGTCCACGTCGAGTACTATCCGAGTACTATGTTTCACTCGACACACACACACACACACACACACACACACACACACACACACACACACACACACTGTACTTGAGTTCGTGGGAGTGGCTGGTCATCACAACTAGAATATGACTTTGAGAATTTAACTAGACCTCTTCCATCTAGATCGTTGTCATAAAGAAATATTCCTATCCAGACTCATGGTTTACTGACATTTAAGATACTTAAGGAAAGAGACGAGGTTTGTACCTAGAAGAACAAAATTCATATTAGTGGTTTTTTCTTCATTGATTTCGTTAACTGTATCATCCCAAGAGAATGGAAAGTGACGACGTCATGAGAGATGGTGAAGCCAGCAGGCGTCCAGCACACCTGTCGAATCCCAGTGCTGTCGAGCACGACCCTTGCCTCGGCTGACGACATAAAGAGTAGACGAATTTCCTGGTTACTCCTCTTGGTAACAGCTGCGGCCTATGTGGCAGACAGCACGTCCAGGTGACACACCGCCCGCTGACTGGTCGAACCTCCCGAACCCCTCCTGCACCTCCCTCCCTCTCCAGCGCTCACACACACACACACACACACACACACACACACACACATGTCTCCCGCTTCAACGCCACCTCGCCCCCTCTCTACCACATTTCCTCCCCTCTCTTTCTCAATCTACTCTCACTGACTCCACCCAACCCCACCTTTTTCAACACTCTCACACACTGCTCGCCACCCCTCCACCCTCCCTCTCCCTAATCACTCCTTCTCCCCACCCTTGCTCCAGAGCCGCTCCACAGTGGCCCACCTTGGCACCACCTCGTCAATAACAGCCCCCCCTGGCTCCTGCCTCCACCACCCTCCCCAGCCATAATGACCACACAAACCCAAACCACAGACACCCTCTACTACTGCACCCATGCAATCTTAGCGTACTCGGGGCCATTTTTCCTGAGTTCCTGTACAATAAAATCGTCAACATTACCGAGAGGTTTATGAAGGGGTTATTATTCAATCACTCGGGCTGGGTCGCCACAGAATATTTGATCTAATCTGACATTGTTAAAGGTCTGTAACCCCTGACATATACATACCACCCTTGCCATTAACTCCCAACAAGTAAGCATGGTTAAGTTCAGTTAGGATCAACATGTAACTGTGAATTCTGTGGTGGCGTTTTTCCCATCTTTGACTCGTTGTGTTGCCCGTCATGATGTGACGTGATGCATGGGGAGGGTTCAGTACGATGAGGCAAGAACAGACCGCCAGAACGGGAGGCCACAAGTGTGATTATTAATAGAAAAAAGTGGATTTGTAGGACATGCCGCCAAATCAGAGATATAAAAAAGGAGTGGTAATACTGGATTGCTTTTTTTACCTGCTGGAGGAGAACCGTGTTAATGCATCCGGATTTTTTTTTTTTTTCGCTTCATGGCTCAATAAGAAAAAAAAAGAATGCATTATCACTTTGATCATTATACGGTAAACCGTTCATCATGAACTGTATGATAATCTGTGTCTTATTTGATGATGAACTGTACGATGATCTGTATTTTGTTTCTGTCACTGAACGCTTAGATGAATTGGTCTTTGACGTATGACTTCGCAATTCAGCGAGTGACAGCAGACGAAATGTTCCTGTAATTATCACACTTCTCTCCCACTTTCTCCACTGTCTGCTCTGTGTGGTGGGCCTTCAAATTCTTGCGGTTCTCAGTGTCTGCCCGAAGCTCCCCACCACTTCCTCTGCTGATATCTATCAAACAGAACTGAAGTAGAGGCCAGGGACTAAACAACTAGGGTGTTAAGGCTAACAGAAGTAAGCAGACACAGAGACGTGTAATCTTGGCGTCAAACTAGCTAGTAAAAACGTGATTAATCCAAAGAGGTTTCACTTCGACCTTTCGCAAGACTCAGTTTTCTTCAGAGCCTACTTAGGCATCTCCCTCGCTGCCTGCAGTTGCCACTTCACAGCAGCCTTCCCTGTGCTTGAAGACTTGAGACGAATCATATCCCATACCTCCTCTCCTACATGGCAAGACATCCTTCTCCTGAATGCAGACTGTTATCTCTTTCATGCCACCTTATCTTCCTCCTCTCGTTATCTGTCCCCACTCTTCCCTCATCCTCTCTCCTCATTCTGCCTCACCCACTCCTGTCATCTCTATACCCTCCCTCCTCCTACGCCCTCCCTCCTGCTGCCGGCCCCGCCCATAACCGTAAGTGCTAGCTAACCTTGAGTTAACGGGGCTCTTGCAAGGAAGAGATCTAGTTCAGGTGCCCCCTGATCCTAGGATCCCCAGAGGCCACCACCCAGCACAAGCTACCTCACACTTATATCCTCCCCTCATCCTCGACCTCCAGCAGGTACCCCATGCACGAGGTACCTCACGAGCAACCTCAACACTAGCCAGTGGTTCAACCTCATGAAGACCCACACTCAAACTTGAACCTCTCAATGTGCATCAGGACCACCAGTTGACAATTGCAAACTCTAGACCACTTTGCTATTCTCAGTAGTTAGCTCCTGCTCCCTGTGCCAAAGCTCTAAGTTAGACGTCCTTTCTGTTAGCAAATTTTGCCTCCTTATATATCATCTTCCACACCCTCCTGCTGGCCTGGCCAACCACGGTAGAACTCCTTCTGCCAAAGGGGCCACTCAGGGAGGAAGAGAGGCCTACCTGAACTAAGTTTCTCTCCCTGAGAGTGAGTGTCTGTCTTGCCCTAGGTCTGTCTGTGATTACTATGGGATGATTACCACTGGTGATTGTTATGTCTGATTACAATTGGTGATGACTATATGTGATTACAATTTGTGTGTTATGGGAAGAGTTTTTACTCTCGTGCTGCCCCGTATCTTAACACACACACATACATATATCATGTATATATATATATATATATATATATATATATATATATATATATATATATATATATATATATATATATATATATATATATATATTGTTCAAAAACACATGAAACTGAATAACAGAGTTTCCACAAAAGCCAGAGAGAATATAAAAGGGCATCGCGAAAATTTTGTATCGAACATTTGAGACATAACTGAGAAATTCCTTCTTAAGTGAATCTCATATGTGGTCTGAGTGACAGCTGAGTCTATTGGGGTGAAACAACCTCGACATGGCATCACGTACACAGCCTTGCGCACTGCTCTCACAACCTGCTCTGGGTTATTTATATATATATATATATTAATATCATATTTTTTTTCCTCCATCAGGTAAAAGAATTCGTACATTATCTGATCGATAAGTTGGCCTCTGGCCCATGTCTTTTCCAGTCTTGAATGACGTGTTTAGATGAACTGATGAATTCCAGGATTCAATTTAGACTCACTTGACAGTCGCTGAGGGACTAGTTGTGTGCGACGTGACGAGACCATTCTCAAATACTGTGCCAACTTATCTGGAGTTCTCTTTATGCCTCATATCAACTCTCTATCTATGCTCATATCAATTCAATCCCCTTTTTCCAACGACCTTCACAACGTTATGAGTATTTTGATACAGCTTCTCAAAAATGAAATAATATCAATAATAATCCCAAACTTAAAGTTAGAAAAGAATAATGATAATATTAATCACCAACGTGAAAACTCAGACTTGACGTTATGTGAAGAATAAGTGTATGAGAAACGTTGTGTGTGTGTGTGTGTGTGTGTGTGTGTGTGTGTGTGTGTGTGTGTGTGTGAAGGAGAAACAGACAATAAAGTATTAAAACAATGAAGCCAATAACAGCGTGACTGAGTTACTCAAGGCTCGTTGGCCTCTCACTTCCCCTAACAAGCTTACTGTCTTCAGAGAATAAGACAAAATACCACTCGTTTCCTACAATGCCTCACTAAAAATCCATGTTCCATTACCTCAGATAATATCTATATTTATTCCTTATACAGACTCCCTTGTTCCACCTTCAGTGGCGTGCTTGTGGTGTGTGTGTGTGTGTGTGTGTGTGTGTGTGTGTCTGTCTGTCTGTCTGTCTTTATAAACCTGTCTTTGACTTCTTCCTCATTTGCTCCATCCATCTATATCTATCGATCTATCTCCATCTACTTATCTATCTACTGTCTATCAATCTATCTGTCAATGTCCCCCAAGCGCAGCCCAGCAAGGATAAGTACAGAAGATACATAACCATCGTCTTGGATCCACCTTGTTCTATATGGTATAACCACAGTGGCTTTTATTATCATTATTAACAACCAATCTCTCAATTCTTCTCTCGTTACCATATTTCATTAAATGACAACCAGTTGTTCTCTCCTATCTTTTTCCGTGTTCTCTACCCTCACTTCATTGCTTTTCTTCTTCTTCTTCTTCTTCTTCTTCTTCTTCTTCTTCTTCTTCTTCTTCTTCTTCTTCTTCTTCTTCTTCTCCTTCTTCTTCTCCTTCTTCTTCTTCTTCTTCTTCTTCTTCTTCCTCTTGTAATTAAGTTTTACTCCTCTTTATATCTTATTCTTCTTCTTCTTCTTCTTCCTCTTGTGATTAAGTTTTACTCCTCTTGATATATTATTCACATTTTCTTTACTTTTTTTCCTTTCACTCCTCCGTCTTCTGTTTTCCTCTTTCTTTTCCCTTCACTTCAGGGCTTCCTCAGGGAAGGTGCATCACTGGCAACAGCTGCTTCAGCATGAAAGCAACCAACTAGTGTTGATGGGAGGTGGAGATGTCTTTACGAATGTAGTCGGCAGGAGACCAGATGTGAGGAGAGAGTATGAAGACCCAAGATATTGACAGACAAAGGAGCAAGCAGATGGGCGTACAGACCTGTAGATAGACAGACAGAAAGATAGATAGATATATAGCCAGATAAGCTAGGGGAGAAAAAAAGGGGGAGAGGGAGAACTCAAAATAAAGTTAGAGAAACATAAAAGAAAGGCAAATGAGCAAACTTTCACCTTGGTAGTAAAAAGGTATATAATTCTTAAGGGCTAAAGAAAGGCAAAGACTTAGTTGAGAGACAGACAGATATACAGACAGACAGACAGAGAGAATTTGTTAGGGAGAAAGAATTCCTGTGCCACACACGCTTTACATTGGAAAGGAAAATGACTACATTTTCTCGGCATGGAAGTCCTCCCCTCTGGTCACTATCAGATGAAACATTAACACGAATGCCGGGTAACGACAGAGTTCTGAAGTCTTTCACCGGAGAGAACGTGGCAACACGTCGCTGGGGAAAGTTAATAAGGTGAAAGCTGAGTGAGAACATTCGTGAGTAAATCATTAAAACAGTGAAGAATAATTAAGTTACTCTACCGTGCAAACATGTGTATATGACTGTAGCAAGAAGCACTTTTATAAGTGCAGAAGTCGAAACACACACTTTAATCAACGTGGAAGTTCAAAGAGGCACTTTTATAGGAGTGGAAGTCCGAAGAGCACTTCATATAAATGTGGGAGTCCATCTTTCACTTGAACACACTGGGACTAAGTTGACCATACGCGTGTAGGTGATTTCAAGAGGCTTGGGACTGACAATGGAGCGATGATGAAAATTAGATGAAAAAGACATAGATGAATTACGGACAAGAGCAGAATAAGATATAAGAAAGAAGGAAGACGCTTACATAATGGTAGAACTCAGCATGTTCATGTATTCACTATGTTCCTTTGTTTAGCATAATCATTGTTCACATTGGATGATGAAATACATACTCCGATTTAAGTTGGTTCATTTGACGCTTTACTTTAACGAGGTGTGGAAAGTCTGGTGACGTAATCATGGGCGCATAAGTCGCATGTTGTCTTAATTTCAAGAAAAACAAAGAATATCGCAAGCCATGTACCATGGTTAAAGGGGTATATCCTGGATTGTGGGCGGCATGACGCGTGTGTGGTGGTGATATAACATTCGGTTGGAATAACCCGCAGGTGACGCTCAATCATGCGTAGGTGGTTGGCGTAGGTGGAGCAGGGGCGGCGTAGGTGGTAGACGAGGGTGGAGCAGGGACGGTGGAGGTGGGTTGGTCAGAAGGGCTGCGGGGTTTAGTGAAAGTGGTTCTTCACCTGTGTGAGTCCTTGGGGAAGTTGCAGCCACGTCCACTGTCTCCTGACGAGGGGGGGCCTCTGTACCTTCATCACTCACTGCTCAGCTACGAGTTAATTTCAGCTTCCCAAGTGACCACCTCGCCTCCACCGCGCCAGATAATTCCATTCATGATGAAATACGTTTTGATCTTTTTTTTTCCGAAAGACTACGTTTACTTAGACACCGTGACCACAGCTGAGGTGTTTGAAAAATAGTCCTACAGTGTGAATTCGACCTTACGGTATGCATGGCCCTTCAAGTTACCAACCAACCACAGCAACAGAATGTAGAGCAGTTCTGAGAGTGGAAATCGACCCCATGATCCAGCCGTACCTTCTTCCATCCCCTCCCATCAATCTCCCCATTCCTCCTCCTCCTCCTCTTCCCCCTTCCCCTTCCCATGCTACGATCTTCCGTCTGGCGCCCCCTCCACCACCCCCAACAGCCCTCCCTCACCCCCTACAGACAGTCGCCACAGAAGAGGTTCAAGGACGATCACATTTCCACATCGAGGTCTCTCTCTCTCTCTCTCTCTCTCTCTCTCTCTCTCTCTCTCTCTCTCTCTCTCTCTCTCTCTCTCTCTCTCTGAACCGTCGAGACTTTGTTGTGGTCGTCAAGTTACATCTTCTTCCACTTCGATAATGACCATCGTAAAGGAACTTGAACACCTCTTTTTTTTTTTTTTAACTCCATAAGGATCTCAAAATTTCCTTCCTGTCTTCTGTAAAAAAAATTCTTGACCTCATCTTTTACCGCGCGCGTTACGTGTATTATGGCTTCGTTTCCATACGATCCTCAATTTAGAATCTCATAAGTTAAATCCTCCAATGACGAGAAGAAGTAAGCAAAGAGAGAGAGAGACACACACACGACCTCACAGGCTGTTGAACTCATGTGAGAATTTGCCAAACTTGTTGACCTCGTTCCTCGTGCGCTGCCCTGAGCTGTGGTCAAATGGGTCCACTTCACACACTTTCCTTCAGCCCATTCACTGAGGTATAATGTTTTCGTAGCGAATGTTAAAAGACGTAAATGAAATCGACTTAAAGATTCAAACGGCCTTTACCTTGCTTCAATAGGTTCTAATACTTTATCAAGTCCACAAAATCAGTCAGTCAGATCCCTTGCTATATAGAGACTGTAAAGGACAGGGTGTGTCTGTGTGTTTCATCACGACACCTGATTGTACAGTTCGACTGAGGATTTCTACACCAGTGGAGCCCCATTCCCTGTATGCATGTGCGCGTGTGTTTTCGCACATCACTCTCATTCATGAGGGCAAGCTGTTAAACACGTGTTTGTGTGTTAACTTCTCCTCTCCTCCAAACCTGTGAGGAAGACGTAACCCCACGAGAGACCAGGTGGTGGCATCGTGTAAGCTCAGCTTTCAATACACAGGTGAAACTTGCAGTGACCAGCTCTTGTCTGTACGCCACTGACACTCACCAAGACCCCCATCTCCCTCGTACACTCTCGCACCAGTTCACCCGTCGCGTCTCAACGCAGTGGTTTAGTGGTTAGCACCGTAACCCACCAAATGAACAGGCCTGATATCGAGTCCCGAACAGGGCCACCAGCCGGCTAACAGTTAACCCTGCTGCTCATCCTCCTTGGTCGATGAATGGGTATTTGTCGTACTCTGGGTTGTGTACGTGTGTGTGTGTGTGTGTGTGTGTGTGTGTGTGTGTGTGTGTGTGTGTGTGTGTGTGTGCGTGTGCATAAATCAAAGACATACATACGAGGTTAAGAGACCGGGGAACACGACCTGTAGAATTCTCTCTCTCCGTAACACACCATTTCTCTCATGCTTCTCCCACCAAGAATCTGATGTTGACCCCCTTTTTTTTCCCCCTTTTTCCTCAGGTAGCGCCGAGCTGCCTGCGTACCGAGAACTCTCCTCCTGCCCTGAGTACTCAGGACTGCAGCTCTACCCACACCCGCTCTCCTGCAACCAGTTCTACAAGTGCGCCAACGGAACTCTGACACTCGAGACCTGCGAGAATGGTCTGCTCTTCGATGGGAAGGGAGGAGCCGTGCACAACTTCTGCAACTACTACTGGGCAGTCGACTGTGAGGGACGTGAGGCGGACGGTAAGTTGTGGCTAGTTCTCTGAGTGTTCCAGTCATGCGGTACGTGGGAAGGAGGAAAGACACTACCACTGGGACACTTGATGTAGTCTGAGTCCTGAATTCCTATTCTTCGTAGATGGAGAGACAAGAGGTTAAAACAGATGGTTCCAGTCTTACTGGCGAAGAAACACTTAAAGACTTTTTTTTACCGTTAAGTTTGATAACCATTCAAACAGGTATGGTATGATGTAGGTACCCAGTCTTGCTCTGCTGGAATGCTGATCTGTTACATATGGATGATGCAGACCCAACTGTCCTCCGTCCTCAGGATCAGACTTCGAATGGTTGTAGAGGAGGATCCTTAATCAGACCATGACGGAACGAAAGCTTTAGAGAGAGAGAGAGAGAGAGAGAGAGAGAGAGAGAGAGAGAGAGAGAGAGAGAGAGAGAGAGAGAGAGAGAGAGAGAGAGAGAGAGAGAGAGAGAGTTTATGCAATAACATCACCTATTTCACTCCTGAACTTTTCCCCTACAGACAGTAAGCAGGGAGGGTCAGACGAAGGTGTACCGAGGCCAACCACTGGCTGGACCCTCTCATAACTTTCCAGTTTAGGTGTAGCCAGATATTTTCATGCACCTCTGAACTTTCGTCACCTCTTCCAGTCTCGTTCTGGAAGTCCAGAGCCCACACAACTCATAGTAACATATACATATGTATAGATGATATATATATATATATATATATATATATATATATATATATATATATATATATATATATATATATATATATATATATATATATATATATATATATATATATATATATATATATATATATAGATAGATAGATAGATAGATAGATAGATAGATAGATAGATAGATAGATAGATCTATAAATTGTAGCCTTTATAATCTAGACTCTAAGTTATATATTTTTCACTGAGATCTGTAGCCCATGCTGAAAATTCCACAGTCTACAATATGTAGCCTTTGAAATCCAAATTCTAACAAAGTCTATATTTCACTACGTAAAATCTATGCTTTGGGGTAGAACCAAAGAAATCCTGGCTATAGTTTCTTAGATTCTTAATTTAATGTCAGCTACATGAAGCAAAGCCTCTCTAAGCCACTCAGTTATCTATGAATATTGTAATTCAGTTCATGAGTCAATAGATCAACTTGTGTAACTTTGATGTTAACAACTTTCTACCACTACATTGCCATTTTCCTCTTCATAGGATTACTGTTAATCCTTCACTCTCGTTTCCCTTTCCTCTCTCAGGCATTGTGTTAACCAACGCTTGACCTTTTCTGTCAATTCTAGATGATGATTTTTGTACATCCCTCTCCTAGAAATATAATTTTCTCATCACATAGCCTCTAGATACCCAGGTAGCTGTATATGATTTTCACCATCATATGTAAACCTCTGAAGAGGCAATTGGATCAAGCCTCTAACGCTGTATTTCATTCCTCAGTGACTCCCATCGGCAAAGGCATTTGTGAGTACGCCTTCGGCATCTTCTCCGCCGGCGCCTGCGAGACCTATTTCGTCAAGTGCGTCTATGGGGAGCCCATCGACGAACCCTGCACTCCTGGTCTGGCCTACGACGAGAGAATCCACGGCTGCAACTGGCCTGACCTGCTGGAGTACTGCGACTCAGAGAGTGAGTGATGGCTGTTGTAGGAGTGGCTGGGTGGCAGCGAGCAGGACGAGTTTGATAGGACGGTTGTCATGTGGAGAAGAGGAGGGGAGGGAGGGAAGGGGAGTGGGTGTACATGAGCGGCAGGCATCGAAGTCTGCAACGGCTCGGGTCCTAGGATGAGATGTAGGAGACATTCGTCTCGTCTCTCCCGTAATTACCATAACCCTGCTTTATGGGATCACAGGAGGAGTGACCGCTATTACGTGCTTTCTCGAAGAGCGAAGCGCCATAGAATTCCCTTCCTCCTTTTCATTTTCTATCTTGTCTATAACATTCCAACTTTGTATGAATCAGGTATACAATAACCATTCACAAAACCATTGGGTCATTTCGTTCGTGTAATATCAACACGATGGAGCCCACTTTGTGCCCATGTGAGACACAGTAGCAAGTGAGTCTTAACCTAGATTAGGATGTGATCAAGGCGTGGTAAGACTTGCATCATCCATCAGGTCTATAGGATGTTGCAAGTCCTCAGTCTCTGACGAGTCATATATGGAGTTAGAGGAACTCATTCGTGGTTGGCGAAGTGTTTAGTCGGGTCAGGTGGAGAGGTAAACGAAGTCAGGATTTATACGATATATTCTTTCCTTTCAAGAGGAAATATGAGGTTTAAGTATAACCATTAGAAGACGCCCTCTCAGGAGTTAGATATATTTGCGTGTGGGAACTGAACATATGCCTGAGAAAGAAAGGAAAAAAATAGGTTCCATATTTGCATCAGGCTATGATGGGTTGTATGTGCTCGTAGCCCATGATAATGGCTATGGTACCACAGGATTGTGTGTCAGTGTTGGCCATGTAGTAACTTTATGAGAATGAAGGAAGTAAGCGTACTGTGTTAGATGTTTGTTCATCTGTCTTCCCCATCTCCAAAGAATTTCTTGTGTCCACTTTATATAAAGCACTTGGAGCCTGGGATGTAAATAACCTAATTATCACATTTACCTTATTATTCATCTATACTGGTTTACATTCATTATCCATTAATCTACCTTATCTCATGTCACTGTCATATTTTCCACACATTATATATATATATATATATATATATATATATATATATATATATATATATATATATATATATATATATATCAATTTGCTGAAGTGTGTAGGTAGGTGACTATTTCACCTCTTCCTCCCCTCATGTCTCATGTCTCTTCTCCATACCCTCTCATACCTGCCACACACACTATGACTGACGCGCTCACACACATGTACTTCATTAGCAATCGTAACAATTGTGATAGCAGTAGCAGATCTGGACTTTGCCATCGAGAATCAGCGTTGTAATTGTCTGGTTTAGCCAGCCGAGTCGTTGGGCTGTTGGTATAGTCGTCCGTTTCCTTTGACTTCAGCGAACTATAGTAGTAGTAGTAGGAGGAGGAGGAGGAGGAGCGATAAGCATCATCAACCTCTCTTAACCACGTCATCGCCTTACAGAGATCGTTGGCTTCCAATGCCCTTCCTACGTCGACTCCAAGGACCCCGCCGCCAAGTTCCTGCCCCACCCGAGGTACCCTTCAGGAGACTGCGGCCGCTACATCGTCTGCGTCAATAGCCTCCCTAGGCTGGTCGGGTGCGGGGATTACACTGTCTTCAGCGCAGAAACGCTCACCTGTGAGGACCCCAAATACGTGCCTAAATGGTAAGTAAATCCTGTCTTGAGTGATGGTAAAGCTAGGTCTTCAATCTGGGAGGACCGTCATTAGCTCCGGCACTCATTACTGGTTAATGAGAGAGACTGTATCTTTGAGGGATTTATGAATTTAAGAATTTCTTGTAATAGAGGCTCATTATAAACCACTTCCAAGCACTTCTCATGCCATATTGTGTGCCGCGAAAGTTGTTAAATTGTCTCAGCGTCTTCAAAGAAGGAAAGATAACTTGCATGAGAGTCATTGGTGTTATGAGTGAATGAGTCCAACGTAGGAGTGTACCAGAGGTAGACTTTGTGACTGTTATTCTTTAACTTTATTATGAGATGGTTGTTCTATGGGTTCAGGGTGAGACGTGGGGGCAAGCTGTCAAATAACAGTGGAAGGGAAGGAAGAGTTCTGAGTTGACCGCAGGCAAACTATGCTGTTTTATGAGGCGGTTTAGATTGTCTGTTGGTTGTTCTGGGTTTATTCAACTACCAGGGTCGTTATGGCCATCAGCGTCAAACTACTGCATCCAGCAATGGAAATTTTTAATGCCTTCTTCAGGTGTTGATGACATTTCTAAATTACATAAGCTCTTAATGCACATGACCCATGCTGGTGTAGATAATGCATTACATAAAATTATTCATAATCAACTAGTATTTTACGAGAAATTACTTCGAGTGTAATTACTGTAATGTGCCGTAATGTTGACGAAATCAATTGCAAGTGTCCTGGTGTTTAAAAGAGACTGGCTACACAAACGTGAAGTCAGTTAGGATTCTTTGGAACCAGAAACTATGAATGAAATGAGACATTTATGAACAATGACCATCACAGAACCGGAATAGGAGATGCTGATCGGTGAGCAGTACAGAGAAGTAGAGTTTTACGTGCCTCGAACACCCTCTC
This sequence comes from Panulirus ornatus, assembly GCF_036320965.1. Taxonomy (NCBI): domain Eukaryota; kingdom Metazoa; phylum Arthropoda; class Malacostraca; order Decapoda; family Palinuridae; genus Panulirus; species Panulirus ornatus. The sequence continues at coordinate 26,745,713 of NC_092271.1, read as the reverse complement.
GTGCCTCGAACACCCTCTCGTGCCTCGAACACCCTCTCGTGCCTCGAACACCCTCTCGTGCCTCGAACACCCTGTCGAAGGAGAAGTCACGTGAGGAAAGTGCAGAAAGAAACCTTTTGTATAGGAAGGTTTGGTCGAAGCTCTCTGTGTGGATGAGATTGTAGTCTTAATAATGATGAAATGAGATACATATATAATAACATCCAATGCATCACAGGAATTAGAAAACCGACAGTCACTTTTAGGATGAACCATATGAAAAGCGTAGTAATGAAGCCTTTACATGATGGGATAAGTACGTGATAGACCACATGATATCACTCGATTATGATGCAAGCAAGGTTGCAGTATTTATCCATTGCACACTCAGGCAGGCACAGACCTATCCTTAACTGACCGTACGTTTGTCAAGGTGATTATCCCTCAAACGTTCTCCAGGAAGCCACAAATCACTGTTACTGCCATGCTGTCTACTCTAGACTTTTCTACCCGGATGGTAAAGTAGAGAGAGGCCTCGCGGAAATGCTTCTCTGACCGTGGACCCATCCAGCAGTTGGCTGGGACTCTGATCGCCCGGCAGAGGGTCAGAAAGATGCGAAAAGTCAGGAGATGTTGCTGTCAAAACATGTCCTCAGGATGGGGGAGGGTTTCCTTTCAGTCATAGTCTGTTCTGAAAGCACATTGTATCCTGTGTTAGGTAGAACGAATGATCCTCAACACCAGCGTTCTCATACGAAACGAAAAACTTGGTATATATCCATACATCCGTCTCTCTGCCTTGAGCAAGCACTACCAACTTGTTTCGTGGCATAAACAGTTAAGTTTTCTTAAAAAAAATGAAATTCTTATTTGCTGCTGAACAGACTATTTCACAAACACACAAGGACCCCAGCTGTTTATAGACTAAATAGTACATGTTCACAACCCATTATGTATCCACGTTACATATGAATGACAAAGCTTGGATTCTCTTTTCTAACTCTACAAATAACCTTCAGTTCCGGTTATTCCTTGATAGATCTTAACGCACTACTAAGCCCAGGAAGCATTGAGCAACTACAGTACGATACACGTAACTCATGCAAATTCCATTGCAAATATATCCTGACAGAGAAGCAACGTGGCGGCAGTAGCGGTATATATATATATATATATATATATATATATATATATATATATATATATATATATATATATATATATATATATATATATATATATATATATATATATATATATATATATATATATATATATGTATATAGTTAATAAGAAGTTTACATATGCAAAGTTATGTAAGACTTTACACGTTTCATGGACATTCAAACGAGGTAATATGCAAGAATTATTCAGAAGTGATATATTTAGAAGTGAGTTCAGACACTGTATTCAGAAGCCTCAATAGAACCAATCTGTTTCGAAACTAAATGAAATCTTACCATATCTGTTCCTATACTTATACTACTTACAAAATAGCACTTTGTGGATGTTAAATTAGATTTCATCTAAGCTGAAAGTGTCTCTCGAAACCTCAAAGTCTATTAGTCATTAAGTAATAGGCCTTTTTCATAGTGTATTTACGGCCGTCCGTGAGAAACACCCAATTGACATTTAAGAGCAACAAGAACAAGCGAACTGGTCCTCAGAACCGTATGTTGAACTATCCCTTGCCGGGGCAAGCCGGTGGTGTGTGTCCCGACTGCCTACCAGGGAACCATGATGAATTCCTGTTCTCAAGGCAAGTAAGATGAATAATTCAACTCTATTTAGGAGCACCGGTTGCTGTATGTATTAGCTTGACTTCACTTTAAAATGCCTTTGGGGGGCCCTTTTTAGACTCACGTAGCTCAGGAGTGAGCATTTCAGTGGATGATTGCTTAGCATGAGCCATGCATGACTCCTGGCTGTGTCACTGTCTTTAATGTGTGTGTGTGTGTGTGTGTGTGTGTGTGTGTGTGTGTGTGTGTGTGTGTGTGTGACCTTTACGTGCTAGTTCCGTAGGGCAGAAGCTATTATCAAGGAGTTTGAACCTGTACGGCAGACGGGCTTGATTTAGACAGTATAGTCGACAGACAATCATAAGGACAGGTGGACGAGAAACGTGTGACTGATTTTGGCGCAACTTGCATCTTGTCCTCCTAACCTTTAGTGACTCGTTTCAGGTTACTGGCCTTGAGACCGCTGCATAGTTTTCTTATATGGACCAGTTCTGTTACGGTCTGTGTCTTATCTACTGCCTACATTGCCTGTCCTTGGCGATAACAAGTTTCCTTTTTCTTCCTACGTTATGTCCCCGCTCTTTTTGCTCTCTTCCTTTCGATAAGTTCATTTTCTTCTCTGTCAATGCAGCTGTGAGGAGGAACCTTGAATATTTCAATGAAAGAAAAAAAAGTATTCAGATATATTTCTTATGGTCGCGAAAGAAACAGACTTTGCATCTGTATAATGTGTCCATCAATGTCAATAAATTGCAGATGCTTCATAATGTTTCTTATATCACTTTGATCTCTCTTAAGATCCACTTCAGAGTTCAGAAATCCTTCACATTTGCAGGAGGAGTTAAAGTCTTTCCCACATCTTTTGTAATATGTGAACGTAATGACTTCATTAACAAAAGGACTTGCCATTAAGGCTATGACATACTCTTAATACTTGAGCACACCAAGAATAGCAACCCATATTGCATCTTGTTCAACATCTGTCTCAAACCATTACCATTAAAGGGTAGCCTCTGATGTGTATGTTTACGTCAACTGATTAACCTGCAATTCGTCAATGATCACAGGAAATGGGACAGATGATTAATAGATAATCCCTAATCATGAAGATTATCTCAATTCTCCTTGAAACCAGCTGCCTCCTAACACTCCGGGACTATAATAGCCTTCCTGTACTAAGCTTTAACAATAGATTTTTATCATCTTAGCAAAATATGTGTAATGACTCGTTTTTTTCTTTCCCATTTCAGCGGCAATTACTTCAAGTAAACCCGAAGATCATAGATGAAAAGAGGTGTGGGAGAACAAATGAATAAATAAATGAATATATATATATATATATATATATATATATATATATATATATATATATATATATATATATATATATATATATATATATATATATATATATATGCACATATATATATATAAACGACACTCTACCACGAAGAACTTGCAGCTCTCCCATTGGTCAACAGATTGTCAAGGTTCACGTTCATTGGTTAACCATACGGAAAGCAGGTCTCCCCCACTATGATGGATCATTGCTGTGTGGCAGAGTATACGATCTAAAATATTTGGAATAATATTTTCTTTAATTTTCTCTCATCATTTCCAATGTAATTTCACTTTCTTTGACAATAGATTATTTTTGCATTCTTTGTAATTTCTTGACACTTTATTTTCGTGTTTATCTTAATAGTCATATCTGGATTATTTCTCTCTACATGTCATAGGAATCAGATTCAGTGCCAACCATGTGTTGTAAGATCTGATTCATTTATTGTCATAAATGGAAGTACTTAAATACAATGAAATTAGATCGAAAATATTCGTATTTCTATCCAAAGTTTTTTCCAGGTATGATGAGGGTTGATATTATCTATCTGTTAGTTAAGTTAACTTTGTCATCTATTCATCAAAAACTTGCATGTTAATGAAAGCTTCTTTTGTGAATCAGGTTGATCAGAGAAGGCACTTCATGTAAAGACAAACTCCCAGAGTAGATATGTGTCACTTTTATATTCCTTCATTCGGTTTCTCGTTTGACAGACTCACATCCTGTCCTAAACCCTTAAAAAGTCTGGGATGAACTACTTAAATTTAAGAAAAATAGCCTTTCTCCAATTGGCTTAGTAGCCCATGCTCACACCAACTGGAAAAGAGTTCACTAAGATGGAGAACTGAGATTTGAGAACCACTGTCAAAATGATGACAAATATTGCTAGAAGAGAAATAGAGTAAATGAATAATTTGTTAACAAAATCTGTAATTTAGACATTAGAACAGCTTCTATTTTTATCGTAGGATTTTGTAAAGTGTGATATATTGTGTATTCTTCCTGTATTATGCTGTATATAGATAACAGTATGATCTCTAGTGCATTACCTGTCTATGTTCTGATTCATACACTCAGTGCATCTCCATCCACAAAGATACTTGACATGAGAAGCAAAACCATTTTCTCTGATGTGGATGGAAGTAAGCATAGACAGAAAATGGTTTTCTCGTCTGGTGTAAATAAATAAAAGAAAAACGTGAAGATAACATAGGGAAACAATGATATGATTACTTATCATCTCTTCACTCAAGGGGATGAGTCCTGGTCTCTTTCATGTGAAGCATTTGATTAACAACTGAAGAATTACCATGATGAAATAAAGTTGATTATTCATAGTAGCTCTATACATATTTTTGTGAGTAGGTAATTACCAAATGGGCTTCTGAACGTAGCTTTCCTGCATATGAATTAGATTAAACCAAACTCAATCTGATTTGTAAATTGATCTGATTCAGATTGAACTCTTATCAGAACAGATTAGGTTCCCTTGGTTTAGCTTGTCACTTTGTTATTCCATGAAAATAAAGGCCCATTCTATTCCTCTGTTGCTTTACACACACACACACACACACACACACACACACACACACACACACACACACACACACACACACACACACACACAAATAGACTGTAGTTATACTGGTTGCATCTTACCCATGTTAGCCTTAAATCTAACGACATACATACCTCACAACTCGCACTCCTCCTCCCATCTTCTCCCACCACACATCCTAAATTCATTGTCGAAAACTAGGAAGCCTACACCTGCTTTAGATATTCACTTTCCACTTAGTCAATTCAGCTACAATGCATATCAGTCTACCATCTACCTTCATGGTGCCAGATACCAATCTCCCATCTACCTTCATGATGTTAGATACTATCTACCATCTACCTTCACTGTGTCAGATATCAGTCATGTCCTCCATACCATTCACGTCTACAGTCCCACATACTCACAAAGTAAAGTCTTGTTGCATATAATTCATAGAACGTGAAGAACAGGCAATTTGATCCATGTCATAAACCGTCAGTAGAACCTTATTCTTCCCAACAAACAAGGAAAAATACGACTACTTCTCATCTGCATACAGCAACGAAGATTAGCTTTTTCTTATAACATGATTATCAAGGAAGATGGTCATCAAATGGTAACTATACTGTGATTAAGTAGGAGGAAGGTATCCCTATATACAGTACCCATACCTCCTCAAAACCTTTAATGACATCTTGTATCCTCAAATTGGCCTTTCCCAGATGCATATCTGGGCCCCGTGGAAAAGCTGTGACGTTGTAATCGTCTGTTTGCTTCACGGAAGAGGAAAGTTCCACGTCTCTTGACACCCTGAGGTAAAAGTTGAGTCTCTCCTCGGCCAGCAAGCAGAGGACACTGCACTTGGGAAAGCTTAAGAACATACTCCTGATGAATGAGTATACAAAGATGACTGGTTCGGCTATACACACCACAAACCATCTGACCTCACTGCTTGAGCTCGTCAAACAAGCCATTTCTCCGTTAATAAAAGCGCAGGTGAAAGTTAACACGCTCTCGGGTTGTCAAAGGCAACAATTATGAACGGAAGAATTTTTGATGAATTTTATTCGTGAAATGTCTAAAGCATCAGCCGACGCAGTAAATATAGAACTATGTTTCTATGAAAGTTAAATGTAATAGCGCCAGGTGAGGATCACAAACGCTTCTAACTAGCATAACGAAGCTTTAAAAGAAATAGATCTAACTGCTGAAACAGACGAACTTTATCTGGTGGATCACAATCATTCCACAAAACTTTTTTGAAGTATTTCCTTCGCTTCGAAAGCCCACCCCTGACCTGACCTCTTATGCAGGGGGGGAGAAAGCTTACTTCATCACCACCACAGGGTATAGCTAACAATTCTCTTAATGCAGCTTTATGAATTTCTCCTCCTTAAGGATTAGCACCTTCAGCTACTCTGACATTTAACGAGTCATATATCTTTACCCTTATATGATTTCCACTGCTGATATATGGCTGTGAGGACTGTGACCCCTTGTTTTAACAGCGAGTAAGTAGGTTTTATATATGTGTGTGTTGAGATATAGTGTTTTCATATACTGAGAATAAGAGGAATGTATGCCTAACGCTGATATGAAGTACACCGTACATATTACTTCATATAACGGAAGATAGGTTGATCCTACAATCATAAATATACCATCATAGTTGAACTTGACCCATCCCACAATCCCGCAGTCCGGAACATGATTTAATCTGCATACAACTAACGCTTACCCGGCAACGTATTAGACCTTTCTACAAGTGCATTCAGGGCACACCTAAGTCAGCCCAAACACTTATACTAATTGATCTGACGAGAATATTCGATTGTCAACTATCACTTATCAACATTACAAGTAACTTGTACAAAGTTCTGAAGCATTATCAAGTGCCATTCCTACAAGCTAGGGTTACAAGTATATTCTACGAGTTAACTCTCGCTGAGCACTATAAAAAGGATGGCTCTACAAGCCAAGGTTTGACCACCAGGTATAAGCTAGACTTACAAGCTCTTTTTGCACAATTCACGCTGACAAAACCAGTAAACCGAACTGTTGCTCCAAAACTGTTTCACACGTGGTATTTCAAAACATCGTTCCATGCAAAAGATTCGAACTAAAGCGAAAAGCTTACGAAATTCGTTATATATATTGGCTATTCTATGTTGGTACATGCAACTGCCATCAAAGAAACCATACGAAGCATGGCTGGGAAGGTGTTGGAACGAACAGCAGCACAAACAATAGACAAGACGGGCACTAAACAACAGAATTGCAGAATATAGAAAATGTCCTCACGCGTAAACATAGAAATTGGTTTTACAGTGTGCGTATATACATAATATAGAAAACGTCCTCAGTTCACATGCACAACAACATAGAAAACGGCTTTACAGAGTGCATTCATATAAAGTATAGGAAACGTCCTCACAGTTCACATGCATAATAACTTAGAAATGACTTTACATTGTGAGCATACACAGAATATAGAAAACGTCACTGCAGTTCAATCCAATACACAAAAATACTGAAAACGGTGTTACGATTTACTCGTAACCCCAAAGTCCTTTCACTCTTCGTCGCGACTTTCTCCTTCTACGTGAACAGACTGAGTGACCCATGGTCGTGTGCTGGGGGACCCACGAGAGATGTTGGGGGTGAACGAATGAAGGCGTGGAACACAGCGAGCGAAGACCACGTATAGAAGGTCCTGTTGGTTTGGCAGGAGGTTCATAAAACGCCGTAGATGACAGCCTTTGCCTTCAGTATGTCACCACACCTTCTGCAGACGTTGTATAGTGTCTATAGAATGATATACGTGAGGAGCTACAGAAGCCATAGCTTTGTTTCCTACTCATCATTTCCCACAGATTACGAGATATGATGATAAAAGGCGCCAAAGATCTCTATATGGAATCTATATATACTTTTCGTAATGTGTCGAGGCTGTGATGAAAAGCTCATGGCTCTTTTTTCTTAGCGAAGTCTGTGCTTTAATATGATGTTCGACAGTTACACAGAAAATGTATGCTATGACTTCCATACTTCAAAACTAAAGAAGAGTTTATTAGTAAGACTTTTGACATGAAAGTACTTGATACTACTGCTATCGACCGGCAAAACCTTTGATATGACAACACTGGACAGTTTTCATATCTTTACAATAAAGATGGTCGCCTTAAATATCCCATATTATATGCAGACACAATCTGCTCGTCACAGGGAAGATCGTTTTCCGGTCTGGTACGCTACCATGACACCAACAGAAGAAGAGAAATGGTGTCGAGAAGGTTAATGTTATAAAGACGATCCAAGACCGTGATTTCGATTTCGTAAGTGGGCGCATATATTGGCTCATGAAGTCAACACCTGAACCATTGCCTACACTTGCAATGCCTCAGGTATGCAGAGTCTCACTAGTGTTCCTCCTCAACCATCTCTCACTTTTCGAACACTTCTCACAGTCAGTCGGGACATCTTCCTAATCATTAGTTGCTTTTAGTTTCCCATTCTTTAAAATTCTTATGCCAAAGCACTGGTTGAAGATAACAATGTATATCCTAAATATCTTTTACGTTTTCTATAATGCTAAAGCACTTTTGTTTTCTTGTATATGTTATAGAGAGTTTATGTGCAGGGGAGGACTCTAAATGATAATATGCTTGGAATTCTTGTCTTTTACGTAAATGGATATCATCATACATGCTAGCTATGATTATTAGCTTATACCGGTCAGCTTCAACATTTTGCTGTGAAAGAAACATCCCGAAGGTTTCTACCATCATTATCCACACAGTTAGGCATTTTGAGATGAGTAGCGAACAGGATAATCACCTGCTTTCCACTATTGTAACTGCCGTTGTTATGATCACACTTCGCCTCACAAACTTTGAAAATATATCTCAGGGTTCATCCATGACAAGATGAACTAATGACATATTTGTTTATCTTATTTCTGTTGTCGCCTTTCGTAATGTTCCATATTTATGAGCCACAGGTATAGAGGCAATCGCTTTGGTGGCACTGCACAGCCTAAATGCGCAGCTCACTGTTGTCACTCACCGCCTCTTTGACCACACAATCACACGTCAGAACAAGGGACAAATGTCCTGAAATGCAGGTTATACATCAGTTTCTTTCCCGCCTTCGTCGCACCTCTGTTTTCACCTTCCACTTTGAGCTGCAGCAGGCGCAAAGACACTCTCACTGAGTATCAGTAACACCTCCATCTGCATACTGGCAATGTGATCTTTTGTTCATCTGTGACGTTTGGTCGGCATTTTCAAGGTTCCTTCAATATGCCACTCTCCTCAGGTACTCCGCTCTACTCTCTATACATTACCATCCCCTTCATTCTTGTGTCCACAACATCCCTCTCTCCTATCCTAGACATTCTTATAAACTGCTTCAAATTCCCGTTGCTCGTCTCATAAATCAACTTCATTGATGCTTCAACTATTGTGTAGTATGTGTGTATACATCTATCACTTCGTTTGTATGTGACCAAACCGACTCCTGATATAAAGATGAGAAAGAATGACCCAAGACTAAAATGTCCGAATTCTGAATCCAGTATACAGTGCTCGAACATGAGGATATCTGTCTCTGTTTGTTGGACAGATGAAACGAAACAGAATTTCGTCTCCCAAGTTCTTACTGAGACAGACTGAATGATGCACGACTAAGTCCGAACTGTGAAACAGATCAAACGAAACATGACTCTAATCTCTGAACTGTGAAGCAGATTAAACGAAGCGAAGATTCATTCTCAGATCTACACATCCTCACCTCATGTTATTTGCTGCCCAGACTTTTTTTTTTAACGTCCTATTGTGATCGACTTATGTCATTCTTATGATACAGGGGAATAGGTAGCTGTCATCTCCCTGAACCTGAGGAAGTTGACACGCCTATAAATTTAACATAATTTATTTACAAACAGAGTAATAACAACTAATACTAAGGTCGAGGAATGCACTGGGCATAATACTTTGTGTATGGAATATTTACAATGTGGCTGACCATCGCGGGCTACTGTAACCCACGAGAGCCGCCTCCTCTGCCAAGCCGCTCGGGACAGGCAATCTTTGGGTGAGGAAAGTTTGTACCCGGACGAGGGAGAGTGTGGGTGTGCTCAGGTCATGGCGGGCTGTCCCATAGGCGGCCCTTACATGCCGTCTAGTTGAGGGGGATGGCGCCAGCGATAGGTGCAGGTCTGAGGTTGTTCGACTGAGGGAGTGAAGGAAGTGGCCTGGGACCTGTAGAACGCGAGGGGAGAGTGTTGTCCGGCACGAATTGAGCTTCATCCTGAGCCAGTTCGCCCCTCTGGGAGGTAGGGCGACGTCGCTGGGGGCGAGGAGAAGCAGGTACTGTCTGTCGGAATTTATTCTCTTCCTGTTCAGGGTCCTGGATGATGAGGGGCGCCTCACAGTCGTCGGTGGGGGGGTTTACACAACGACGGGATAACTTGTTAAAGACAAGAGTGGCGGGGCATCGCTGGAGTCGTGGGTAGCCGCCCTGGCATGCCCAGTACCTTTCACAAGACTGACCCAGAGGCACGTTGGCGTTAGGGTCGTCCTTACACAATGCTGGTGATAAGAAATAGTTCGGGATTAATACATTCAAAGGCAACCGTAATATCTTCACGTTGTCAAATCTAACCACAGTATCAAAGTATCCGGGAACTACCTACTAAGTCTTCTCCAACATTGTTAGTCACAAACATAAATCATTAACTGTAGACTCAAGGAAGCTTCGAGATCTCTTCCCCTCTCAAGAAATGAGTGAAATACTCACGATGTTTCTGGCAGCCAGCGACGTTTTGTGGCCAGTCACAAGCATGGGTATCCTCGCTGTAGAGCAGACCGCCGATGCAGAACTGCTCGGTGGATGTGCCGTTCCAGCAGGTCCAGTAGCGGGTGCAGGACGTCTCGTGGCCGAATATACCGTAGAGCCACCCACAGTGTGCCGTGGAGATGGGTGGGTCTGCAGGGAGGTAGGTTATTGCTTTAGTTTCTCCTCTTACACATTTTTGAATATTGTTTAACTCACAAATGGATTAGGAAATACTTTTTTCAAGTTTTTACTAGTATGAAGTTACTTATCTATGGTGGCAAAGACTACAAGCATAACTGTTACTGTAGATGTGACATCAAGATTTCATTTTATACATAATATTGCAGGCGGATAATTCCCCTAGGCTAGTACTGCTGGCCCAGGCACTCAGTGTAGTCCAGGTGAGCGGTGATAAGACGAGTTTTGTTGGTGGGGAGGAGAGGTGAACACACTTACTGGCCAGTTCCTTATCTACACAGTAAGGTCCTCTCCAGGGGTAGTCACACCCGTCGGCGATGCCTCGGTTCCTGCCGACGAAGACGAGGCCGTTGGGGCAGTCGAAGAGATGTGGTTCATTGCCGATACATTCCCAGTAACGGTCGCAGTAGGTGATGTCCCCAACCACTCGGAACTTCGAGTCACAAGGGTTTGGTTGCTGTTGCGATCGTTGCTGGGCCAAGGCTGGGATGAGGGACGAGGAGGATATGGGAGGAGAGGGAGAGAAAAAGAGAGAGGTACTGTAAATGGAATGGCTTACTTACTCCTGCCGGGTCGGTCAGAACAGTCCACATTGAAGTCGTAATCACAGACACCGAAGAGTCCCTGGGTACTCTTGCCTTGATACACCAGGCCATTAGGGCAGCTTTGCAGTACCGCTTGCCCATCAAAACATTCGTAGTATAGATCACACTGTTCCTCGTGAGGAGAGGTCCTCGTCTTTCTCTTACACGGGTCAGAGAACGGCTGCAGGCCCATGGCTGTCAGGTCACGTCAGGTCACAAAACAAGGTCATGCCAGTCATGATGTAGAATTAGTTCATGTCAAAATATATGTCAGTTTATCCTAATGGAAAAAAAAAAGGGGGGGAAACAGATGATATGCTATCGATCAATTGGAAGTGGTAGTGAAGGCAGAGAGTACAACAACCTGGGTTCATTAACCTTGTTCCTAAAAACTTTTTGGCGCGACCAATCACATCGAGCTTTCACTTTCCGCGGTGAGCGAGGCGACCACTCACATAGCGCAGTACCGCGACGCGTTGGCCAATCATGGAGAGCGCTCCAGGCCTCAAGGCACCCGAGTGAAAGTTCGTATCTGTGTCAGTGAAATATGCTACTGTCTCACTGAGCACTCTAGGGGAAATCAACATGGTCGTTGGAGTGAAGAACACAATCCTCATTCACTCTCATCATGACGCACTGATCGTGCTCAGACGAACCATAATTGTGTTATGCTAATCTACAAGAGAATGAGCGATGCTGTTTACCGTCAACTCAGGCACGCACGCCCGTCTTCCATTAACAATTTTCCTCTTACTAGCGGCAGTTCAGCGTACGGACACGTGATCAACCTTCATTCAGATCAGGTAAACACATTTTATTAATTGCTAATCCTTAGCAAAAGCTATGCGACGCCGTACGTAATGATTCTATATACATTCCTAGAAAAAAAAATCGTACGATTGATTCAGTCCACGAGCGGTTTTTGCATTCGACATTTCTACACTTGCAACGAAAAACAGGTTTTCTGGAGCAGTCAGGAAGAGGAAGTAACCAATCAAGTGATATATATATATATATATATATATATATATATATATATATATATATATATATATATATATATATATATATATATATATATATATATATATATATATATGTGTGTGTGTGTGTGTGTGTGTGTGTGTGTGTGTGTGTTGCAAAAGGCAATGTTCCTATAAAATGATAAGTGAAATTCCTCTTTATCAAACAATGTGCTTCATTCCCCTCTGTTTCATTTTGCGTTGTGTTCGTTGTTTCGTGAACACTGATCTCAGACACGTAGACAGTCTTGTGTATGCCAAATACAGGTACAAATTGATGATGGCATTAAAGAAAGAGAAACGGAAAAAGAAAATGTAGTTAAGCCTGACTTTAAGACTTTCCTGATATAAAAAGGACAAAAAAAGATACAAAAAAATAATCTGAATTTTAGGATGTCAGAATACTGAAAACACATATTTGTTATGTTCCGAGATGCTACATGTGTGGTTTAATTCATACAGTGATAATGCTAGGCAACGGTTTCTGAAAGTTTCAGTTCTGTAGATATATTTACATCACCATGAAATGTTTGGATGAGAGTAGAATCAACTGAAAGAAGTTATAAGCATGAAGAATAGATTTAGTATAATAAGCAAACTACAAAAATAAATGATAATCAGAATGATATATGATACGCTTCAGGAGTTAGAGACATGAACCGGAAGACATTACGACAATCAGACGAACTAAACTTTTAATATATATACATATATATACACGAGTGAAAAGTTTCAGAGGTGTGGAAGCACGCTCCTGCCTTGGGTCACTGACTTGTATGTAGGTTAACAGACGCAAGCAATTCTATAGAAACTATCTCAGGTCTTTATCCTCACACCCAGCTGGACTCGTGTGTGAAGGTGAGGGTAATGAGGTGCGATGTATGATTGTCTATACGTCATCAGTGATACTGATTCTCCAAGATAAACTGTGGACTGATTGTGCCACAGGCATGGAAGGTAACGGCTGAACGTTCTACACAGAAAAACACTTTGTTTTGAAAAAGAAGTTAACTGAAAATTACTGAACATGATGCCAGGTCATGACCAGTGTAAAAGCGAGATTGCCTGAAAATGCAGAGTGAACATGATATATGCATATAACACTGGATCATGAACAGTAAACATACTGACCGGAAATTGGAATTGCCGAACACGAGGGGAGGAAAAATTTCGCAAATCTTGCTCATCGCGCACTGTCGCCAAGCTGGAATTGAGCAAGATAACTGAACATTCTGTTGAACGGCATCGTTAAGCAACCTTGCTTTAAAGAGACTGTCAGGCAGAAGGTTATATACATGACTTCCAACGGTAACTGTACAATCGGGTTCTTGCTTATGATATTATCGAGATCACCACACGAGAAGGCACGTACCCAACTGGATATATATGAATATACACACACACACACACACACACACACACACACACACATATATATATATATATATATATATATATATATATATATATATATATATATATATATATATATATATATATATTCCTATGAGTATATACGAGAGAGAAAAAGAGAGAGGAAAATGTGAGAGTTAGATTGCTATCTACTAGTGCGTTGAAGTCTCCCTTTAGATTATATCTGAAAACGCTTATAAATTATGTTATTCATGTCATAGACAATAAAAATATTGTTTCACTGTAACGGGAGGAAATAAAGAAATTTTATTTCGAAGTCATGCTGAAGTCCCCAAATATCTGAATATTTTCTGCATTCGCTGAAGTCCCCAAATATCTGAATATTTCTTCAGTGTTCAGTATCACTGCATGATCATCATCTATGGTTACTGATATCATTATCATTACAATAATCTTAATACATGCGTACGCTGCTAATGCACGCATTCGTGGTATCCGCATATTTCGTGCACTTAACATATCGTGTATAGACTTTGCCTCCACGTTCGTGTGGTGTAAAATAGAATCTTCAAAGTCTGTTTTTTTCTTTCCTTCCAAAACGCACACATGCACCCACGTCTCCCACGCACAGGTACCAGGCTGGGTCTCAGTGACAGGGAACCAGTCAAAAGGTTTTACACACTAGATTTAAGAGATCAGCACATCCGCCTGTTACACCAAATGCATACAAGAATAAAAATGTTTGCCCTTATAGAAAAAGAAAAGATCAAGCCATTGATACTGTATCTTAGATGTATTTCTTTTTAATTCATTGGTAAGAGATGGCTATTAACCTGTGCTTCTGGCGTATCAAGGCCTAAGGTATATGGCTATGCATCGCCTCGTATGAAATGAAAGATATTCTTATCAAAACGAGGCTTAATGACAAACATATCTTTTCTAAAAAAAAATGAGTGAAAAACAAATTCTTCTGTATTGTTATTTTTTTTTTTACCTTCGTTTATAATCAACTTACTTTGTTCTTTCGTTTTTTATCAGATTTGTATAAAAAATATCAGTTTATTGTAATGAAACCTACTGAATGTACATGCTATTCTGTAAAGCAGAAAATATGTAACGAAAATTGTGTAGAATAAGATGCTATATTTGAAATAAGGAAAGAAGAAAGGTATGATATTTGAGACATAATGATTAAGGAATAAAAAGAAAAAATACTGAATAAATGGGACAGATAAAGCGCATATATCCAATCATTTGACAATTTAACTTCAACCACACTGCCCTCATCCCCTTCCCGGTGCTTCAAACCCTCCCACTTCCCTCTCGATATCTCCACCCTCACCCCAGTACCTCTATCCCTCCCATCTCCCTCCTAACCTCATCCTAATATCTCTGACACACCCACCTCCATCCCGCTACCTCCAACTCTTTTCTCTTATCCTTTGTCCCTGCTCAACCCAGCTCTCCATCACTATCTCTCTCAAATCTTTCTATCTAACCCTCTTGAGGTCGCACACACACACACGTACACACACACACACACACACACACACACACACACACACACACACACACACACACACACACTGAAGTGAAAGTAAAGGCAGCGTGAAACTTCCCAATCATAAAAATCCTTATTCCAAAAAGTTTCGTGTGGTAAGCACATCAGGAAATTCTAAACCGAGTAGAAAAAAAAAAAAAACAATAACTCTGCTCTTATTTTTTTTCCACAGCCTGTTCCAAGTTCTTTTGCATTATAAGCTTCAAGCCTTGTGTCGTGGGTTGTCTCATGAATAAAAACATGACGCTAATATCTTCTAACAATCTCGGTATTCTTGTGTCTGAATTTTGATTAACATATGAGCGGAATGATTCTGCTATAAAGACCCGCTTGGCAAGTTGAACAGAAGGAAGAGATTGAGAATGAGAGTGAGAAGGAGGGAGAGAAACATGTGTGTAAAAGGTCAGAGGAGGAGGAGAGAGAGGAGTGGTGACCGAGTAGAGTTCCTCCAAGGAGAGAAGTGAGAGGGAAATTCCACATCATCACATTCCTTTAAATATTAACCCCAGATACTTTCATCCCCTGAAAACCCACTGGACGAAAAATCCCAGTCTGAGAGCTACTGGTAGAACAACTCATAGGCAAAAAAAAAAATCTTTAGACATTTAGACTTTTGCATGATCATGAGCAACTGCGCACACACACACACACACACACACACACACACACACACACACACACACACACACACACACTTAGAAAATACATCGGATTGGAATGATTTCTAGAGGACTGTAGGTCATCATATCAAAGCGTCATGGAGCCCAGACACGACGGGGATCCAGCACGAGGTCTACGGCAGATCTGGAAGTCTCCACCAGCCGTGCTGGAGGTCACTGAAAGGTTATCCAGTCTGGTGGACTTGAGCAACGGACTGAGCCGCTAGCCAGAAGGGCGCGGGAGGTGGTGTGGAGGCGAGCCGTGACGTGCTCCTCGCCTTGAAGACATTCCTTGTTTGTTCGTCGCTTTTTTTCCCCCTTTTACTCTTGATGGCGCCAAATAATTATTCCTAGAGTTGCAAACCTCTATTGAGTGTTATTAGTAATTTATTGGTTCCTTCGTGATAGAGAAACTATTTTATCGAATATCAAAATAACAAGAATTCGTCAGTCGCTTTAACCTTGAGAACGCAGGTGTTGCGTTGCTGGAGCGTTGTGGCGAATGGGTGGAGGTATGTTCTAAACTTCAGTTTCAGAAACGATTATTTTCGGATAAGGTAATTCTACCGATTTGTTCTTCAAGTCGTCAGATGTATGAATCAATATCATATATCCTGGGTTATGACTTAAGAAAGATAAGAGCTATGAGTAGATAATATCTGGAAATATATTTTAGAAATATGGAATACGTTGAGTGTGGCGAGACCTGTCACTCTCCCGAAGTCACACACTCCGAGAGGGTGACGGGTGGAACATTGCCTCAAATATTTGAAATTATTATTTATTGGTCTCAATAACCAAACACCCAGAAATACTCTCCCTCACCACCTCAAGCAAAAACAGATAACTCCCTCGTGTGGTATACAGATACTGATAGTCACTCAATATAAGCCACTACGATGCGAAAATCGTGTTAATCATCGGAGTCCTCTTAGTGTGGCTACCTCACGCTAGGCAAACAACACAAGTCACTGTGTTCTCCGAGACGCTTGACACTGGCTGCCACCACTGGCTGCCTGACATTCGTTTTCGCGCTTTTGTTGTTCCCTGCGTACGTGAAAGGTCTTCGCTGCCACTTGAGAAAGATTGCAAATTGCACTCACGGGATATCACTTCCACTTCCATATCACACGAACTTGCTGCTAATATCTCCGAGAAGACTATCACTTACTGATAAAGAGAACTACTTATGGAATCTACTTAACAAACAGACACCTCCTAACTTCCCAGACTAAATGAGTCTTGCTTCCATGAATACACCACGTATAATGTCACACATAACAATTGAGGTCTTCCTCTGGTATGGCTGAACGTATGTAGGTTCAATCCTTCGCAGCTCATCTCATGGTTGGGCCTCCTACATAGCACTGCCGATGTCTGGGTGGATATATGCACTTACCGGCGCCCGCCACAGCACAAAGGATCGCTGCTGAAAGTATCCTCATGGTGTCTGACACGCGACTTCGACGGCGTCTGGACGGAGAGTGATAACTCCGCCTCCAGCCTCTCCTTTTTCAACACTCGGGCCGCGGTACAAGCCCCGCCCACTGCAGCAGGAGGGTGTTAAATGGTAAATTCCCGTTTACATTTGCCTATAGTTTCTCTCGTGGTGTTTGCTTTCCTTAAACAGTACCAGATGATGGTATCTATTCAGTGGCTGAGGGAAAATTTTTCCCCAAAAGACGAATGCTGACGGAGGAAAATCATTCGTCTTGGCTGAGGTGTGCATGTGCCTCACTCACTCCTACTTCCTCAAGCACGCATTCAGTGGTCTTGACTTCTCTATATCTTTTTTTTTTTTTTACTTCATGTCAATGTCGTTGCATGGCTTTATGGACCAAGAGTGTTAGGCATACAGAATACATCTGCCATTCCTGTTCTAGAGCCATCTTCGGTGATCAGTGAGAAACCATACTTAATGCATATGAAAGTATGATGCTTAAGTTTCACCTTTTTCGTGACTCGGGGTCTGATTGGCCACACGGCGTGACGTCACCAGCGTCATCACGACGGCGTATCAACAAAGGCAGGCTGGAAAAAATATCTATATACCTACCTATCTATCTATCTATCTATCTATCTATGGCTGCCATCTGCTTATGTATGTCATTCGTTGATGCCTGGAAATGGACAATGATTTCTGGAAGTGTAAGTTGAAGTTCATCTGAAATGTACTGAGCGTTCCATTAGATTAAAACATAAAGGACAGGGAGGTTTTCCTTCATGAAGCAACTGTTACACTTCCAAGATGCTACATGGACTGTACGTTGGTATCGGTGTGAAAATACCCTCATTTACCTTGGCCGAGGTGCACAAGTTCTCCACAGTCCTGGATCAACAGTTTTGAGCTCTACAATTAATCGTATGCAAAGGATGTTTTGTATTTCAATCAAGTACACATCCTAAGCGTAGTGAAAACATTGAGGGAGCTTCTTGGTCATTCCCGTATTGCGTTGCGTGGTTCCAGCCGTCACTTTTGATAGCGTTAACTGGTTCTAACAATAACTAACAGCGTTAGTTGATTCCAGCAATCACCTTTGATACCTCCAATTGGTTCCAACAGTCACCTATGATAGCGCTAACTTGTTCCAGAAATTACCTTTAATAACCTTAATTGGTTCCAGCAGTCACCTCAAATAGCGCCAATTGGATCCAGGAATTACCTTTGATAACTTTAACTGGTTCCATCAGTCACTTTTAACAGCGATAGTGTTTGCTAATGGTCACATTTGTACTGCGTTAAACTATTCTTTTGTCATCCTGTACATAACCTTGAATTATTCCAAATTTCTTGGGTTCAGCCCTTTATATGGTTAACGTACTGTAGTAGTGACTCCTATAGATCATAATAACTATATAGTTTTAGCCAAGCTGGATAAAGTGGCTTCACTGTTAACCTACCTAAGTGTCCAACTTCCTCACGGTGGCTCATGCTTGTGTGATTGCGACAGATCCGGAGCCTACTGGCAAGAAATTTACTTCAAGTCGTTGCTTGCCAGACTATTCGTGTTGCTATCCTTGCGATAGGTGCCGGGTCTATTCACTTCCGTAGTGCCAATATGTCTGCGCTTAAGTAATTAGAAGCCTCAGATGATGAAGGCCAACGTCGTTTTAGTACAGGACTTTCTCACTTTAAAGGACTGAAGTCAGGGCCTTATATGCCAAAATACATACACGACGTGGACCAACTTGGCTCAAGTCACGAAAGCTCTCGCAGATCGAGGAGAAATCTATCCTCATTGAAGACAGCAAGTCCACGAAAAGACACTGTCTAGCTTTACCAACACGAGCACTCGCCCATGAGACGCGTAGAAATCATGGAAAGACATCTATTTTTCCGGCTGCACTATCATCCATGATCACCATACTGTAGCCTCTTATATGTTGTCATAAAAGAGCTATTTATGAATCATCACAGTAGTATCCCATTTGTGTGTCATCATACAATACTTACTGGTACTTGATTATGCAGTACTCATGTGTTATCATCAGACAATACCTATTCTATCTATTAGTTTTCTGCCATGCAGAACCCATATCTGTGCTCTCATCAGTACCCATTAGTCCTCTATCATGCAGAAGCCTTGTATATGCTCTTATGAGTACCTATTCCTTTTCTGTCATGCAGGGCTCTTGTATATGCTCTCAGGAGTACCTAATACTTTCCTGTCATGCAGAACCCATTTGCTGTAAACACCAACGCTTTCGTTTTCGATGCAAGGTGAATGCAGTAGCCCATTAACATTTTGTGACTTACCATAAAGAATAAAATGTCTGAAAATGTTGTTCACATTTATTGAGCTATTTATGTATATATCAAAGGCCATCTTCATGGCTCTAGGAAATTGAAGATACCAGTTGTCAGCTTCTCAAGGACTATCTACTCGATCAATTTTACTCTTGATAAGTGTACTGACCTTTCTTAAGGGGTGAGCGAGGAGAGAATTTTTGAAGACCTCCTCGCACACGGTATAACGGAAGACATTTCTACAAGAACTAATGATAAGATTCTACTTATTAAGACTTCAGACAAGGTTCTGCAAAAGCGTTCACTAAGTGAAAACGAAACATTCAAGGGTTCACTTCTACTAACAAACTTGCTAATCTTATATGAACACTAAGAATAAGGTTCTACTTACACATTTGCAAATATAGGCAACAAGGTCAAGGATCATCTAATACTCAGCAACTAAACACGTGAGCTAAGCCGAACAGCCAGACCTGAGAAATCTATTTACTTCCCACAGTACAACGTTACTACCATCCAGGCGTGAAAATGAAAGAAGAAAATGGTGTAGAAGAAGAAGAAGACGACGACGACGAAGTTCAGAGGTCACAAGCTGTCCAGCCATGCAGGAGTGTCCTACAGCTCCCGACTCGGGAGGAGACGTAGGGAGGACGGAGGATCCTGGTGGCGTAGCGTGGCTGCTGCCGAGTCCAGACCTTGGTCATGATCAGTCAGTGTTGCCAGGCCGGGAGACCAACCTTAGTATGGTGGGGGTGGTGGTAGGAGGGAATGGTTGTTAGTATGAATGAGCCCAGAGATGGCGAACGGGTAAGTGATTGATAGGAGAGAGAGAGAGAGAGAGAGAGAGAGAGAGAGAGAGAGAGAGAGAGAGAGAGAGAGAGAGAGAGAGAGAGAGAGAGAGAGAGAGAGAGAGAGAGAGAGAGAGAGAGAGAGAGAGTACCTTCGAGAGCTAGACAGAAAAAAAGACAGAGAAAGAGAGAAAGAGAGTTTACAGAGGTGACAGGTATTTAGAAAAGCCAGTGCAGAAGACACTGCTTAACGCATGGCTACGGACACCAGCTGACGGCTTTCGACGGTGCAGGAGAGAGCCTCTCGCTGGTGGCGTGTGGTCTGGCTTGTGAGGGAGAAACTACTCACGTTCTACTCTACCAGTGTTCTACTCCATTAGCGTTCTACTCTATCAGTGTTCTACTCCATTAGCGTTCTACTCTACTAACTCTTGAGAAATTATGAATCACGATCCAAATTCAAGACTTAGAAGAAAAGATATATAGACAAACTCGCAGAGTACAAGATGTCCATCAGTTTTCCTTCGTCGACGAGTGGTATGTAGAACCGCAGCCTCCTGAAATGATAGTAACTCAGTGGCGACACGACACCCCGTCCCCATCGTAACTCCTCGCTACTCTCGATTGCGTCACGGATGTATCTTTTCCCCTCCATATACCTCCCCCCGCCCACCACCACAACCTCCCCGGTGGGTCACGACCCGGTAGTACCATAAACCCCCCTCGAGGTCACAGGTCAGAACAGACGTGACCTGACTCCCTTCAAGGCCTCACAAAAAGAAATATTTCTCAGTTCATATCGTATGCTTTACGTCTTGCGTTCTTTCCTTGACGTAGGTATGTTCAGTAGCAGCTTTGACATCGAGAGGACCAACGTCCCTCTCCATGTGAGGTGTGTGAGGGTTACGTGAGGCGAGTGATGGCATGACGGACGAAGCCTCTACTGAAGATGAAACATTACCATAGATGAAGATGTGTGCAATAGTCAGTAGCTCAACATGGTCTGTGTTGCCGAAGCAGAACCAGCGGCTGTCTCTCTCCTTGAACATAACACAACCAAATTGTTAAGAGTGATCACGTGTAAGACAGAGTCTCTTTCATGGACGTCTATTCCGTTAAGCCTATCTACTACTCTCCTTCACCTGATATGTATGAAACCTGTGATATTATAGGTCTATCGTACACTTGCAATAAAGTTGTGGTACACTGCACATGGTACAGAAACAGCTGGGCGTCTATGCTTCACAGAAGTTGTGATGGTAAGTATGAATTAACACAATGGACATTGAAAATCATGTTACGCAATTCGTTCAAAGTTACGTATGCGTAAACAACACTGGAAAGGCTGGAGATACAAGAGGATACAAAATGTCTTGGTTCACACGTACGTAATAAGCTTGAAACTTGAAGCTCCAAGCAAGCCAAGGAAACCAAGCTTCTCCTAGATGTAAACAAATGCATCCAAGTGATTCAGATATGTAAACAAACAATACACAGAAAGTTTGTTTATGTCTCGATTCAGAGCCTCCACCTTTCCTTCAGACTCTCTTGTCATAGCGGTAATAACTCGCCACATTAGTTTAGGAGAAAAAGTGCCACTAATTTTTTATCAAATCAAATATTGAATACTAGAGTTACTTTTGCTGTAGCCCTTAAGCATTACTAAAGAAGTTTGAGTGAAATCACTTTATCCAGAATGTGTAGATCATATCCTCTCATTCCGCCATGTATGACCTGAAGTTGAAAATATGTGTCTCTATGTGTACATACACACTCCTTACACATCCAAAGGAGATATACTCACGTATATAAACACACTAAGGACATGGCTTATGCAGATAGCATACATGAATTCAAGAAGTTGTATGACTTCACTTAATGTTCAGGAGATGGATACCTGCGAGTGATGAAAACTCTCTCTCCCCCGTACAGTACAAATAGGTAATTACACTCCCAGTCTTGGCGCCCCACAAGTGTAGAACTCCCTCCTTGTATTACATAGTGTCTTGTCATAACCTTGTAACTCAGGGTTTATCTATGTTACAGTTGTCTTTTTCCTGCATTTACTTCTACCACGAGACATATCATTGCTACATTGCGTTACAGGTATCTGTGATAATGTTACACAGCTCTTACAGCCAATGCATTTGATTGTGCACTGTCATTCTCATGACAGGCTGATTCTGTGCCTGGATCTGTGTGACATTTCCTCGAGTATCTCATAAGCCTAAAGACACTGTCAAGGTTGTATTTTATCAGGTGACATTACCAAAGCTACCTGCAATGTTATGTGATTATGTGATGTCATGTGATAAACCTATGTGCAAAATCAAAAATTTTTTGTATTCGGGATAAACCTTAATTTACATAGAATTGACAAGATATTGAGGATACCCTGCAAAAAAAAAAAGCTATTTGCAGCTATTTGTTTCTCTCTCTTGTTCTTTTTTTTCTCGCCCCCGAAAAGATTTTTGCACTTGGCTCTCACAAAGGCAACATGCTAACAAAATGCTCTTCTCCCCCCAGCACACAACATGTATCTCAATCCCAGCTGCATGTAGTGTACCTGAAACAATAATACACAAAACCCTTCGATGTTTAGGTCAACCATCTGTCGTGGAGCTGAGAAGTATCTTTCTGTTGTATAGCTGAGAGATATCTTTTAGAGATAACTTAGAACTATCTTTCCATTACAAACCCGAGGTCTATCTCTCTGTCTCTCACACTAGAGAGAACTGCAACAGTCTTACATTTTCTTTATGTGTCTCAACAGATGTCAACGAAGTTTTGGGTCTTCTCAGCTGTCACACTTTTCTCTGGGCAGCAGCATCTCCAGGAATGCTCGCTGTCCGTCACCTGAAATTCTACTGGTTTTCTGCTTCTTTACAAACAGCCTCGTCGATTACCTTGAAGTCCTTGTGCGCCTTCCTTCCCCACCAACACCTCCTTCACTTGGGCTCGGCGTATCCCACCAGACAATACCAAATAGAGAGAGAGAGAAAAAAAAAGAATCCTTCATCTTCCTCTCAATTTGCATTTTTTAGACAGACTTTCAAACTCTACTCCTCAATTTGCATGTGTGAGAGATGGCCCTTCATACAAATGAATATTCCTCTGTTCAGGTTTGCAGTGAGAGACCTAGAGAGGAGCCTTGTGGGTGGGTGGGTGGGTGGGTTGAGCAGGGTCCTTTCGTCACCTCAGCTGTAGGGCTCAAGTGACCCACTGTGGGTGGGTGAACAGGCGCTACGCGTCACGCCAACGACATGACCTAATACACCAAACCAACAACATGACCTTTGACACCATACCGACATCTTGTTCTTCCACACCACCGCATCAACATGACCTTCGACACCACAAAAGCAACCTCACCTTATCCAAGCTTTTTGTCTTCCTTTACCAAGATCATCCTGCTGGTGAAGGGTGTCCAGGTGTTTAGCATATATATAGATAAATGAATAAATTAATATATTTCATATATATATATATATATATATATATATATATATATATATATATATATATATATATATATATATATATATATATATATATATATATATATATATATATATATATATATATATATCAGATGATATGAAATTTATGAATGATAGTTGGTAATCTTGGTGACCTCTTACAGAAAAAAAGGGTAATGTATGCCCCTGTTACACTTTCCTCCATCCTATATACTCATCACTGTAACCATGGCATCAGGAAAGAGCTATGCAGTCCTCTTCACCATCAGGAGAGGCGCTGGAGATTCAAACGGAAAAAGGAAAAAAAAACTGGTTGTATAAAAGATCTTCTGTTGGGATAACATCTTCTTCACGTAAGCCAGAGGCCATGGTCTTTGCCTTGACTTTGTACAGGGCAGTACCAGTTTGTCTCAAGTCGAGAGGAATGGCGAGGACTGGCCAGGGAGGGACAGGTCTAAGTGCCGTCCTTAGGCAATGTTTGTGTGAGTACGTGTGTACAATGATGTACTTAAGCAGAGGCTATTTCATGGATTTTTCTTTATATTTATATGTAATGTACTCAAAGGGGAATACTTACACTAGTATGTATGTATACATAAGTGTGTATGAGTGTATATTTGTACTCAAGGGAATATATCTATGTAAGTGTGTATGTACACATAGGTGTGTTTGAGTGTGTGTGTGTGTGTGTGTGTGTGTGTGTGTGTGTGTGTGTGTGTGTGTGTGCACTCAAGGGGGTATTCTTATGTTTGTATTATCTAAAAGCAATAAGAGTAAGCTACTGACACGGTGTTGGAAGAATTTTTATCAGTGGAATAGTGCAATGCATGGCATATGGAGACTTCAAGGATAACAACCGATTATTTAAGTGAAGTGTGGCGCCTTATAGAAATGTGCTGACAGTTTGTACATGAACATGTACGAGTGCAATGACATGCAGCAGTGTGATCTGCTTGCAACCTGGACCTCTGAGGTTTAATTCATGCTTGAAGTAAGATACGCGTAAATCCCAAAGATTACGAAGTGTCACAGATTATATAGGTACGAAGCATCTAAAGTCTTGTGAATCATTAGAACGACTGTGAGGTGTCCTACCTGCGCTGAAGTGTCATGAAGAAGAGTGTAAGATCCCTTGATGATTATGATGTATCAAAGGAGTTTTGAGGTCCAGAACTGTTGAGATGTGCCAGAAAATTGAGAAGGGGTCAAGGACTTTGTTGGACACCTGACGAAGAGAGAAAGATAAAAGAGGTGGAGTGGACGGGGTACAGATTGCCTCCATCACCAGAATATCTTCATCAAATATCAACATAATGTCTATATTGTCGTCGGGTTCTGATGATGAGGTCATCCCTGTAAGCTTTCTAGTCTACTCCGTTCCTCAAGATTACTTAGATTTGCTCGAATTATCCGTCCGACGTGAAAAACTACAAACCACAGGAATGCTTATTACATTCAGCCACTGGTAGAAAGTTGAGGAAGAGGTTCTCCACGAACATGTTGGTGTGGGGGGGGAATCCTTCACTTGGGTCATTCACCAGCAGGCGAATATTGCAAGGCTTGTTGCTGGAGACTGACTGCGTTCATGTTCTTTTCCATGGCTTCCATCACGTCATAGATCATGTCACTGTTCCTGTTGTTGTTCATGTCCCTATTCACGTCCCTGTTCTTGTCCTTGATGTGACCATTTCTTTTTTCTCATTTATATCCGAGCCAGAGATTTTACGAGGCAATATCCTACAACCAAAACTTTTATGGAGGTCGCACAAAAGTCGTTTGCCTTCCCTCAGAAAAAAAAAAAAAGATATGATAAAGAACAAGAAAATAAATGAGCTTTTTATCTTGACAAATGTACGTGAAAAAAATGTGTACAAGATAATAGTGTCCCTCTAGTACACGAGATAGGTCCAGAAGGTGTTCGAAGCCCCGTCACTGTTCATAGAAACCAAATGAGACAGGTCGAGCAGGTGTTTGAAGCACCATCAACGCTCACACCTATGACCAAACGAGTGAGGTCAAACAGGTGTCGAAGCTCCATCAACGCTCCCATTTGAGACCGAATGAGATGTGTCGAGTAGGACAAAGCTCCATCACCGCTTGGCGTGCAGGTGCTCGAAGCTTCGTCCCCCACCTCCAACATCTACATAGAAAGCGTGGGTGAGCTGCCAGAGGCCATGAGATACGGAGGGGGCCTCCCTCACCTTGACCATTGACACGCCCTTGCCGCTCGCACTACACTCACAACACATGCCAAGTTTTCTGGCAATTAAATCCCCTTTCCCCTAAAGGACCCTCGTCTGGTAAAGCTCTGTTTGCTTGTTTGCCTCTCTCTCTCTCTCTCTCTCTCTCTCTCTCTCTCTCTCTCTCTCTCTCTCTCTCTCTCTCTCTCTCTCTCTCTCTCTCTCTCTCTCTCTCTCTCTCTCTCTCTCTCTCTCTCAGTTTTCAGTTTATCTTTACTTACCGATCTGTCTTTCTATATATCTATCTATCTGTCTATCTAAGCAAGCTCAATCCCTGTTCCCTGCTAAGTATGCAGTCAGAACTCACGTTCGTTCCCTAGTATCTACCAGGTATATGCTTTCAGGGATCAAGTTCGGCCCCTAGTACCTGCCTAGTGAGTAAATACTGGCAGAATATGACCTGCCTAGTTAGCAGTGATTCCACTCTCCTCAACAAATGACATAGACGAGTTTCGCTATATCTTAATTCTTAGGAATAGATGCACTTAGTCTATGGGATATACTCTCAGGTCACTGTTGGATCAGGATCCATGGTCAAGGAAATTAGAGGTGGGATGATCATAGACGTTATGGAAAGATGAAAACGGGAAGATGATGTCTTAACTTGAATAAGAATTCCATTTTCAATGACCCCCTCGGCTCCACACCTTAAGCTTTCCCTACCTTACTCACTTCCTCTCCTTCCATTTACCATATGTTTCGACTTCCCTATCTTCCTACCCACCTAATTCCTTCCCTCCCTCCCTACCTACCTATCTACCCATCTACCTCTCCCTTCCTCCCTACCTACCTACCCACCCATCTACCTATCCACCGACCTACTCCGTTTCTCGGTTCATTCCACGACATTCTGGATCCCTTCCAGCTTTGTGGTGCTCAGAAGACGACGGCAGACAAAAAAGAGTCTTGAGATCATGTTCAGCAACGGTGAGCAAGCGAACGAGGAGGAGGAGGAGGAGGAGGAGGAAAAAGAAGAGAAAGAAGGACTATAGAATACAATGAAGAGAAAAAGAAAAGATGTCAAGAAAAGGAGAAATAGGAGGAAAAGGAGGAAATCAAGAAAATACAAAGAATAAGAATCGGAAGAGGAGGACGACAATAAGCTGGAGGAAGAAAAAGAAGAAGAGGTTGGAAGGGAGGAAAAAGAGCAGAAAACAGGGAGAGTAGCAGCAGTAAGGAGGCGTGGAGAGGAAGGGTACTGGGGTCTGGCAGCGCCGGGAGAGTGAAGGTTACCCCAGCGGGTCAAGTAACGGAGGGGGGGACGTGGGGGATGGGCCCTGCAGGGGGAAGGGGGAGTAGAGATAGTCCCTGGGGGTTGTAGGATGGGTAGGGGAGCAGGGGTGGTCCCTGGGTCCTGTAGGACGGGTGGGAAACTGCTGGTTGCTAGCGGCATGATCACTACAGTTCTGAGCTCCCCGGGCGAGTGGTCGTGGGGAACGGTGTGTGTGTGTGTGTGTGTGTGTGTGTGTGTGTGTGTGTGTGTGTGTGTGTGTTGTGTGTGTGTTCTCACACAATGTTGCAGAGAAGACGTGGAAGAAAAACAGGGGAAGAGCACAGGCAGATGAACAGACAGGAAGAAGGATATTCTTATTCAGGAATCCGAGGAAGATCGACACAGTCTAAACATATTTAGAAACTCGAGAATAGATTAAAATTCGTCGAAACATATTTCGAAGCTCTAAAGCATTCGACACTTTCACTCTTCCCATAGGAGCCTGGCAGAAGACCCTATAGAAACCCAAGAAAAAGCACGTCTGCTAACCTCTACAATTCGAGTCTTGCATCCAACATTAGCTCGACGTAAACATTGCTTCGAACGAGAATGGTTCGAGCACTACTTAATGTTTCAGACGGAGTGATACCAAACACTTGATGCTCCAATTGATGTTCCGGACAAGAGTGGTTTGAGGACTTGATTCTTCTAACGAGAGTGGCACGAACACTTGATATTTCGAACGAGAGTGACCCGAACACTTGATATTTCGAACGAGAGTGGTCCGAACAAATGGACGCTTCAAATGAGAGTGGTGAGAACACTTTCACTCATCCCGACCTTAAGCCGGGACCTGCTGCTATACCTTCCCATCTCCCTTGTTTTTGCTCTCTCTCTCTCTCTCTCTCTCTCTCTCTCTCTCTCTCTCTCTCTCTCTCTCTCTCTCTCTCTCTCTCTCTCTCTCTCTCTCTCTCTTACACTTCTTATTACTATTTCCGATGTCGTTATGTAGAAAGTCTGGGATCTATTGCGTCACAGGTGAATAAAGTGTAGAGTGTACACGATCGTGTACGTTTTGTCTACATGGATCAAAAGTGAGATTAGAAAAAGATTTTTTTCAAGTGGGGATAGGTAGCGGCTGATGCTGTAGAGGAGAGAGAGAGAGAGAGAGAGAGAGAGAGAGAGAGAGAGAGAGAGAGATGAAATCCAAGCTGTATAAAGTCCAAAGATAACTGAAGACAAACACACACACACACACACACACACACACACACTTTCCACGAAGATGATGACATTATAAAGGTCTTTGTAAAAACCGTGAGTGGCCAGTTCCCAGTTGGTATGGGGACCCCCGTCGCTGGGTTTGGAATGCAGTGAACAGACACCACCTTGTAGCACAGGCCCCTGTCAGGGCTGTGTACGCTTGGCTACGTCACCCTTGATAACTAATTCCATTCTGTATCCAGGGAGGAGATCAGAGTTTGGTATGATATAAAAAGTTGTCTGTAAATAGCCTTTCAAAAGTTGATACCAATTACAGACTAAGAGAAACACACAGAATCCTGATCATTTTCAGCGTGAAAGTGGCCTCTGACATTTAGAAGTAAAAATCACAAAGACATCTACCCACAAAATTGAATTAATCTTCGAAAGAAGTACCACATTCATCGAAAAAAAAGAATGTCAGAACCATTTGGTATTGAGTATTACGTACGAAGTCATAATACAAATTATTACCAGTGTTTGTTAGCGTCAGAGATTGATTGATCGCATACTGACCTCAGTGTGCCATTTATTACGGAATGAAATGTCTCATCGTGCCGTTTTCTAAAGATCCAGGTAGTCTGAATTTTTCATTTTTTCCGTATTAGCAACACATGTGGGAAGCTTCGATGACGCAGACGACAGCTCAATGGAATAAGGATAAGACGCTCTGCCTCCTCTTTTCAAATTTTGGATGGATGAATGAAGGCAGCCAGCATGTTTTCCGATAGGACAAACGCATACCAGAGATTACTGCTGTAGGTTTAAGAGGCTCACATCTCTCCTCTTCTTCTCCCTCTTCGTCGTCGTCGATGACTTATCTTCTTCCTATCCAGAGTCTAATCACATTCGTTCAACGACCGTGGACCAGAGATTGGGCGTGCCGAACGCTGACTTCCTGATATTCACATTTGCTAAGAATCACTATTAATTTTCAGTTCATAAGGCCATTTCCTTTTCATCTTCTATTCTTTTTCTACGATAAATTTAATAACCTTTCCTTTTCTCCCATTGATAAACATATCAAGTACGTTATCAAGCATATCTCTTCAAACGTCTGTAAATGAACCTCAGATATCTTACGTCTTGATAACGCTACAGCTGTATTTCTTACATATGAAGCTGCACTCTTCGAGTATCTCTTTTTCCTACTCTGGATGACTCCGAAATACCTCTTGCTTACCTTTGACCATTCCAATATTCTCCTCTCATGCGGCTCACTGGGGACTCCTTTCATTGGAGACGACTAAAGCATACGAAGTGAGTTGCGTCTCCCTTAAACCTGCGCCGCCTAAGTTGGTGTGTCTGTCTTGCCTCAATACCACAGTTTTCCTTTCTTTAGGAAACTTCGCACTAGTTCACCCCACAAAGGAGACCTTCTTCCCTTTTCGAACTAACGTCTTGTATCTTTGAGTTGTATTATTTCACCATCTCTAAATCCACCTTAATCTTCGCTCTTTCATCAAAATTGTGGTTTCCTTAGAACAGGATCTTATGGAATCATTCTCTCCTGTCTGGCTGTAATGTGATCTTTTCTATTTTCATAAATCTGGGGAATATTTGATATCATCATTTCAAAGATGTTTAGACAAGGTCTGAACTTAAAACTCTAATCTATAAGTTTCCACACTTAGCATCATCCTTTTCCATCTGTAAGCACATTTCCAGGTTTTTTTTCTTTTCAGTTGATCCATCCTCATAATAGATCTTATTGTCCCGAGGTTGATTCACTCTCAGATGAATGTTGATAACGGATGATGTGTTCTTCATCTTGGGGGGAAAATGACAACTTTATTAATAAGATCACGAATGCACTGTCAGCTTTGTCATCAGTCATTGACAAATGACCATATATCTTGGGTAAAAAAGCAAACTCGTTTTTCTATAAACATTGTGTAAAACATTCCAAACTTATTTCTTTATTATCACGGAAGACAATTGGGTTTGTGTCTACCTCAGAGAGACACTGGTTGTGAGAAACATATGAAGATATATTGTCAAATACTAGTGTTTCCGATGTCTTTTACCTGGACAGCAACACCTGTGCTTTGTGTCTTTCTGAGTCCACACTGTGCTATATTGAACCCTAATCCACCTCAAACCTCAGCTAAAACTATTCTCTCGCTATGAAGTTAAGAAGTTAACACTTCTTCTTGTCTTACGTCTTCCCACACACTGTCTCTGAGACGAGGTTCATCACCAGGCACTGACGCCTCACCGCTGGAGGAGGTCATCAAACTTCCTGGTACCGCTGCTCATGCCCTCACTCCTCCCACGAAGGGTCATCAACAAAGTGTCATCAGTAAGTTCAACTTCTGAACGAAAAAAAAAAAAACGTTCATTCGTAATGGAAAAGATCGAGATCAAAGGAGTCGAAGAAATATCAAGCTTCGTTACGTATCTTAATTCTTAGAGGGAGAGAAAAAATGTATACGTGCTAATGTAAGACATCGACATTTAACAAAACGACTTGGAACTCTAGTTATGAGGCAGAGGTTAACATGACTTCAGAAGCTTCCACATATACAAGACCATCACAGATGAGGAAAACCTGGTCTGTGTCCCGTGTCACGAGTTCAGGTACTACACACATGCGCAGGAGAGACACAGACAAACCTCCAAGTCTCTATTACCTACCATGCTGTGGGTAGACCCCAAACAACGTCGAAAATAGTGTGAATTAAACGTAAAAGACAAAAGTGTTTGATTCTCTCTTTGGTTCTCTTTATCACATTCATGAAATAAAGGCAAGAGTTATGGTATTCTTCATCTCTCACTGCGTCTATGGGGGAGGTGGGGTGACAGAACGTCCATGAAGGAGATCTTCCATTTACTCTTTAAGCTTTGGAGATGGTCAGCAAGAATGGCAAGTGAATGAAACGAGAGTTACTCAGCATCTATGGTAATGCCTGGAAGTGAATAAGTGAATCATTCTGTGCTTTTGTCACTACTGAAGCTCTGGTTTCTGCTTCCAAGAAATAATGAGCAGCTCACGCACCCAAGTGGATAACTAAGTGTTATTTTCAACTTTTAACAATCTTGACAAGGGTTGAGGATGTTCCTAGGGCTGTATGATCCACTTCATGGCCTTGGAAATGGTGTGATGATAGTAGAGAGAGAGGTAGAGAGATGAACAGAGAGATGGAGAGAGTTAAGCAGCCTCCACCCTCACCACCCTCGGTGCTCGTCGTAAGGCTGTCCCGCCTCCCGAAGTAGGGAGTCCTGGTGGCCGGTCAACCACCCTGTTGGTGCAACTGTTGCAAATGTCACCCCTCTCGCTGTTGCCACAAGAACCAGTTTACAATAGTTTCCATCTAAATGGACTTTTATGACTACGACCTTTTTGGGTCTATTTTTTCAGAAAGGTTCTTGAGTTCAGCAGGGTTCTTGTCTCGTGCCACGATGCTCCTGGTGAGTGTATCGAGGATGAAGAGAGGGAGGAGGAGGAGGCATGTAGCCAGTGGCTCCTTCTCCAGCAGAGGAGGAGTTAAGTACTTGTCCCATGAGAGTTGAACGTCCCCGCTCTCATACCACAGCCTCCATTGTGGGATGGTTCTTTAATGCTACATCCTGCACTGTGGTGAAGTGGGTCTCTTCATGCACTGTAGAATGGCACTGTTGTCACTACCATTTCACTGCGAATTCAAAGTACAATTACATCTTCATGAAAAGGCTTACTCTTTCTTGTAATTCAATATTCTTCAAATAAGTCATTATTACCTTTCAAGTTTCTATAACTATCTATTCCGAAAAAGTATATACGTATATATCTAATAGTTGTAATAATTAGCTCAATCAACTCACTATACAACCGAACTACGCTGCCTTACACCAGTTACACAGAAGCAACAAGCGGCACATCACTAGAAGATCCAAAGGCGCATGTGTCATCCTAAACCCAGACGAAGAAACACAGCAGCGCATGCGTCGACCTGACTCCAGAGAATGCATCGACTGAATTGGTTTTATACATACTCCCTCTAGATCTAAATACCAGCAGCCGGCTAAATAGCCTTTCACAGGTGGGTGCCGACTTCTAACATTTATACTGTGCAACAGGCTCTCAAAATAGCCTCCAAGCGGAGACAACAACCAAGAATGTATCTAAAGGTCTGAGGACTTACTGACATGAACGTATGTATACCAAAGTTCATCATAACAAAATCTCTTGACATTTAAGTCTCTAGTCTGTGAAGGTCGAGCAGATCCTCTTGATATATGGCACTCATTCTGTAAATACCTTGGAGTTAAAACCATTATTTTGATACGGCTCCAAGAGCTACAGAGTGGAAACCAATGCAGACCACTGGATTTTGATGTGATGTCAAATGTTCTTTATGTATAATGATATGTGGTGATGTGAAAGCATAAGTTTCTAATAGAAAGCCGCCTATATTAATGTGAAGCCATCTTTGTTAGTATAAAGCCACTTGTGTCAATGTGAATCCATGTGTTGATATGAAGCCAACTTTGTTATGTGAAGCCATCTTTGCTCGTATGAAGCCACCTGTGTTCTTATTAAGCCAGCTGTGTTGATATGAACCTATATGTGTTGCTATGAAATCAGCTGTGTTAGGTGAAGCCAACTGTGTTAATGATTTGTTAAACCCAGCTGTGCTAATCATGAATCCAGTTTTGTCTATATTGCTACCCACACTAATTGCTACATGAAGCCAGATGCTGGGTGTTGAGTCCGGCACAGTGGTACATCTATCATCTTAGATACTTGGCTGTGGTACTCGAGCAGCAATGATGCACAGGGTTCGAATCCGTCATTCCTATGGCATTTCATTTTCTCTTTTCTCATGTCAAATGAATATACTAATGTTCAACCATTCATATCACTCAGGCACTGATGAATACATATAAGTAGACTTGTCAAGACTCTATGTATGTAATGCTATTGTTGATTGTTTACGTGATAGATTGCAGGTTGATAAGAGAGCATAAGTGACTGGAAGTGGTTAGTGAGTGCCTTTCTATACAGTGACATGCTCACGAGCCCCTTACAGCGCATGACACAACATATATCATATTGGTCACTAAACCTTCATCAGGCCAACATTCCTACCCCAGGAAGGCAGAAGGGTACAGCGTAAGATCCCCTTGATCTCTTGGGCGGACCCTGCATGACACGCTTCGGTATGCGAGCGAAACTCGAGTGAAAAACTGACTCCTGAAGAAGCGATGGGAGAAGATGCCCTTGGGTTCTCTCCCTGTAAAGTTATATCACGTCAGATTACGAGGTTTGATTGTTTTATATGGGAAACCTTTGGTTATTATTCGCTCCAGAAGCGGCACTCCCTTCCAGACGGTGTCCACGAAGTGTGTTTTATGGTCGGTAATGTTCCAGGTGTCCCTGGGGTGTCTCCATATACTCAGTTCCCTGCTCACTGGAGTGTCTCCATTTTCTTTGCTTCCTGCGTACATGAATGTCTCCATAAACTTAGTACATCTCTATGAGCTGAAGAATAAGATATACCATAGATAATTTCCTTCTCTCCTTCTAATTCTCTTGACAGGATATATCAGTTTCCAGTCTCCAGTTTCTTAGCTTATGCTTATTCAGGACAGACTGTGTTAAGTCATAGACTTTAATCATATCAGTTTGGTTGGAGGCATTTAGCTACGACTTTTGTTGTGTGTCTTTACTGAAGAGGACGTGACCCACAACAATGACATTTTTTTATTGTCAGTAAGTGTTCTCTTTTACTTCAAATCATCTTCATCTGAATCTAATTAGACCACAGATTACCATGACATGACAAGACATCAGAAACCCTCACCAATGCTATTCGAACCAGCGCCCTTATGGCAAGAAACAGACACACTTCCTCTGTAATTTTCTGGGAATATATCCTCACAATCAACCTCACCTGCGTAGGATACTGACTACCATAGTTTTCCACATAGGATTCGAATGGCATTCAAGGCTTTCCCAAGTTCCCGTAAGAAAACTCCTTCCCAGTTTTCACATAATACAGATTCGCTAGTCAGTCAAAGGTATAAATCCTTGATTCTCGCCACGGTGGAAACTAATCAAAAAGCAAGATTTCGTAAATTACATAGTTGGAACATATCAAGCGTTAGTTCATATTCCTGTAAAAGAAATGTTAAAATTAGTTTAGTAAAGATTCATGTAAATTGAAAATTTTCCAGGAAAAAATATGTACATACGGAACATTATTATTATTATTATTATTATTATTATTATTATTATTATTATTATCATTATTATTATTATTATTATTATTATTATTATTATTATTATTATTATTATTATTATTATTATTATCATTATCATTATCATTAATACTATTATTATAATTATCATCATTATGATGATGATGATGATGTCTATCATCAGTGCTATCATTCCTCTTCTTCGTCTTCATCTTTCTTCTCTATACCGTCTCAATTTTTTATCTTCATTGAATTTCTCTTCATTTTCAAGCTACCAGTTATTTTCCTATCCGCTTCCTCACTATCAAAATCACTGATGTTAGAGACATTGCCATAAACTATGATGTAGGCGGAACTGGTAGATATGATGCCCTTAGATGTCGATGGAACTAACACCGTATGCTATGACGATGTAGACGGAACAAGCACTGTAAGGCACACTCGATCTAACTTAGAAAACTTCCCCTGATTACCGAGCCAAACACTTGTACAACTGTGGTTACTTCAGAACCCACTGGTTCTTACAAAAACCAGAACCAGTCAAGGTATATATCTCAAAGCTGAGTCCTCACACTTCCTTTTCACCTGCTTACCATACGCCCTTGAGTCACAGTAGTGCACTCAGGCATTGGAAATCAAGGTTTACAGCACTCTTGAGACAGTTGAAGCACTTTAGACAGTAGACTCACAATACCTTGACTTATTTATCGACGACTCTCAAGGAAAACACTCGAGATGGCTAGTTCTCTGCAGGTGACCTTTCTGAAGGTTGCGTCAGTGACCGCCATCACTGGCCACACTTCCTCTCCTCTCATCGCGGTGGCTACTTCCTCTCCTCAGCCAAAGTCTTCGTAGAATTATACAAATGATTGCAGAATAATGTCTGAACGCCCAAGTCTGAATAGTGATGTAGGAAGGACGAGGGTCTTGCCGTAGGCGGAGGAGATTTCAACGTAACATTAAGTAGTAATCCAAAGACTTCAACGTAAGAGTAAAAAGTTATCCACGGGAAAAAAATTGTTGGTGCTATGGTTCTCTCTCTCTCTCTCTCTCTCTCTCTCTCTCTCTCTCTCTCTCTCTCTCTCTCTCTCTCTCTCTCTCTCTCTCTCTCTCTCTCTCTCTCTCTCTCTCTCTCTCTCTCTCTCTCTCTCTCTCTCTCTCTCTCTCTCTCTCTCTCTCTCTCTCTCTCTCTCTCCAGCTAAATCCTCTTAACATCTGAATATTTAACACAGTCTCAATCAATAGAGAGAGGGACTTACAGACACTCTGTAACAGGAACACAGTGAAATTATATGCCACGCGAACGACAAGAGAAATTGAATCACGCAGATGAACTGAACACAGTGAATCAGGTCCCCAGAGTTACAGGTACTTACAGTGCTTGTAGAGAAAGCATTTTGTAATGTGTATTGACATTCACGTGATGACAGAAGTTCATGTTAGAAGTTGTAGGTATATATCCGTGTGCCATAGGATTATAGAAAGAACTTGTGAAGACAGTCTGTCCTTTCGAGTGAAAGACTCAGAAAACACCTGAAGGTGGAGTCCCTTGCGTGTTACAGAATGTACTACTGAAAGCGTCGGTAGTGAAGGGCTGGGGAAGGGAGGCCTGGCGACGTGCCTCGACAGTAGGTAGACACTGATGAGGTCTGGCACAGGGCCAGCCCTGCGAGACTCTGCCTCTCCAAGCTAGAGCAAGAAATCGCCCAGACGTCGAACCCACCGTGTCGAACGAACCATCAACGTCGAAAGTGATCCTCCGCGCGTTGATAATGACGCGCACGAACCACGAGATTCCATCTGTTGATCACTTTTACAGAGTGTGAATTTTACGTATTCATCGAGTCCACACACACACACACCCACACACAGACACACGAACACACGTAGGGAAGATGACTGACTTATACGGTGGAGTGAATGTGGTCAGTACTAGGATAAGTGCCAACACTACCTTCACCCCATCCTGCGAGCACACACACACACACACACACCTGCTACTCGTACTCTCCCTTTCTTCCACTCTCCTCTCATTTCTGTCTTCTCTCTCACTCTCTCTATCTCCTCTCTCCCTATGCCTAGTACTTCCGCCTTCCTCACACTTCCTCCTCATACTGTGGGTCGTCCAGCGGCATTGTTCTGGTTAATATTTTTTTATTTTCGTGTTGAGACGTCCATAAAAACTCGTTCCTGCTGTGCTGAAAGTGGGGCAAATGTCACTCGTAAGGTCTGACACGCCGGCGTCGGCCTCAGAGTAGCTGGTGGTGAGAGAATTGGTCAGAGTGGCGCTTGACTCTGTTGTACAGCTACATACTCAGTCAAACCGGTCGTGACGTCAGGGTTTTACTACTACCATCACATGAGAAGTACATCTGGAATAACAACGAAACGCAGGATATATCTATATCCCTCCATCTATTCTGTGTCTGTGTCTGTGTGTGTCTTTATATCATCATCATCCATGTCTTGAACATGTGCGAAAAACTTTCAAAATATAGATTACTCGTATTTTCTGTCACTGTCTCCAGAAAAGTATTATTTTACACATTCATTTTTGGTTCTCTCAGGACTTCATTCGTCAGTCTTCGCAATGGAGACGCTGTCTTATAACTCCTTTCGAAAGCTTGCGTGTGTTTGCATCTCGTGCATCTTTGATTCTGTCTAATGATGTCTTCATAACTCTTCATGGTTCCTTTCCCTTTAGTCCAGGGTAACAGATTCTAATCCCTTTAATCCCTTATCAGGTCACAAACTCACAAACTAATCAAGGAATCCCAGACGAACCGTAAATTTTGATCCTATTCAACATATTTGTTTCCCAGACCTCCTCATCGCAGTGCCTTATGGAGTATCCCCATACAACTGCATTCTGATATTCTAATCAAATACCTTTTCAGTTCCACTGGAATACATTCCTTTTTTACCAACGCCTGCAAAACCACATTCAAGTTTCATAACCTTCTGATTGAACAGAAGTGATGTCAGCTTTACCGACATAGTTTCCCCTTATCTCTTATCGTAAATTCCCACAAGATGATCTTCATGATACGTCCAGGTGTGTGGAGGGAATCCTTGAGTAACTGCATCCTTCTCTGTCCTAGCATGGAAACACCTTAGTTCTTGTAGGACAGAGAGAGAGAGAGAGAGAGAGAGAGAGAGAGAGAGAGAGAGAGAGAGAGAGAGAGAGAGAGAGAGAGAGAGAGAGAGAGAGAGAGAGAGAGATTCTAAGATTGGAACATCTGACTTCTCTCAAAGTAACTGAAGACACACACACA
Organism: Panulirus ornatus; assembly: GCF_036320965.1. Classification (NCBI taxonomy): domain Eukaryota; kingdom Metazoa; phylum Arthropoda; class Malacostraca; order Decapoda; family Palinuridae; genus Panulirus; species Panulirus ornatus. The sequence goes on along the minus strand of NC_092271.1, from coordinate 26,707,688 downwards.
CACACACACACACACACACACACACACACACACACACACACACATAATATATTATCTTACCCGTATAACTCCGACCTGTTCAAAGGCAACAGGAATCCGAGGTGACCCCGCGTCACCTGTTCTGGGGGTTACCTGAGGTCGTCCAGTGACCCCCCCCCAACATACAGGTTCGGATCCTAAGATGCTGCCGCACCGGAGGATCCCGTCCTATCTGAGGGTTTCAAACCTTCTTTTTTTCTAAGACGCGATCCTTTTGTCTAATTCATGCTTGATACTATTGATACTGAAACTAGTTACTATTATCATTGTAACTAGTGAATTTTGGAAATGGTGAAGGGCATGTAAGTTAGAATTTGTCTATCACTCAGTATAAAACTTACAGTTTCTATCCCACTTTCTATTGTCTTATTTTCTATTCAGTAAAAATATTCTATTGTATTTTATCGTCTTTCTTTTATAGTAACTTTAATCCTTTACACAATGTATATTTGTTGTCATCCATCTATCTTTCCTTTCTTTCCCTCGATTTTTTTGGTGAATGAAGTAGAATTCGTTCTACCTCCTTCCCAGATCACTTCTTTCTTCCATCAGTACGGCAGCATCATGATCTCTGCGTTATTCTTACTTTTCCATATCATCTTTCTTCTCTTTCTTCTTGTTTACTCTTCTCTCCTTAGCTGCTCACTTTTTGGTCCACTTCGTCCTTTATTCATTTACATTTCATCTCCTTTTAGCCTTTCTAATTTTCGATTTTTACTTCTTATTCTTTATTTTCCTCCTGTTCCATTCTTTATTTCTATTAATCTCTTCTTTTTCTCTTCCTTGAATTCTCTTATCTGCTGCTATTCCTTCTCCTCTCTCTTCTTATCTTTTCCTCCACCTGCTTCCAGTATCATTTCGTTTTTTTAGTCACACGTGCGAATAGGACAGACCAGGCATTTCCTTTTGAAGGAGCGTCCATTCAGACAGGTCCTGCCGGATGCGTGTGTGTGTGTTTGTGTGTGTGTGTGTATACTACCACAGAGCCTTAGTGATTGGCCAGAGATGGCTGACGACGCCTCCCTCCCCGCTTCTCTCTCTCTCTCTCTCTCTCTCTCTCTCTCTCTCTCTCTCTCTCTCTCTCTCTCTCTCTCTCTCTCTCTCTCTCTCTCTCTCTCTCTCTCTCTCTCTCTCTCTCTCTCTCTCTAGAGAGAAGGTCAGCCATCACCTGAGAAAGAGAGAGCACGTACTCACCTCTAGCCCACAGCACCAGCGTCTCTGAGAGAAGTCCCCTCCGGTCTCGCCCGCCCTGCTCAACACGAGCAAACGCAGCAGTTTCTCTGCCCTCCTCCATGCTTGACCCCGACTGCCTCCGAATGCACACACACACACACACACACACACACACACACACCACGGCCTTGTGGAGGGAGGGTGGCGTGGCTGGGTATGTGGGACATTGGAAGCAACGTCCTAACACATGTTACAAAGTAAGGGAAAACAAACGTATCTAACCAGACTTCCAGATATTCAGAAAAGCTTATGAATGACTGCCGTATTACTTCTTCCATCCAGCTAAACTGACTTTATGATTTAAAAAGCATCTGAGGATAAAGAATAAACATTACTTTTACTTCAAATAAGCACAAATGTCCCTCATTCCTTTAAAGGAATGTTGTGGCAAAAGGAAACAGACCTTTGGCATCGATATGGAATTTAACACACAATGGTTAGGTTAAAATTGCCACATCCAAGGCTAGGTTGGGTTGTGTATAGGCTACGGTAAAGAATATATGAATACAATTTCCTTTGATTCGTCATGAAATATTCTCTTGATTCATTGAATATGATGATAATGTTTTCAAGTTAATCATAGGAACTTAAAGGTTTTCTCTTGCTTATGATACATAAGCAAGATAATGATGTTCCTAATATTCGCTCGTATCGGAAGGTTAAACAACAACAAAGAGGTTCGTCACGGAACTAAAAACACAAACCACGTTTTCGACCCTCCCAGCTGAACCCACCAGCTGAATTGTAGAATACAGCGGCTACGATGTATGAGGCACTCAATAGGTTGAAGAATGCAGTTGTTATTGTGTAAAGCTGTTGTCCAGTTTTTGTAGATTTATTAACTATAATATAATTTCGAAGTTATTTCATGAGTCACTTGCCCTTGATGAACACGTTTCCCTCCCCCTTCTTTTCTTCTCCTCTGGACCTGCTGTTTAACATTTGAAAATAATGAACAAAATTGGTGAAAGTTGGGCACTTCATTTATTTCTTATTTCCTGTGGTGACGCAACGGTTGCCAGGCCACGGTCACCGCCGATGTGATACATAACATCCCCTAATTCAGTTCTTTTTAAATGAAGGAAAAAAAAAATAGGAGTTGAGCTTTCTAAATGATTGATGATGTTCCTCATGACTTGGCGGTAATACAGGGAAGTGTGGGGATGTGTCGGGTGATGGTGTGGGGGACTCTTTGATATCGTCCATAAGGAAAGGGTGTATGCGGGAGGAGGAGGGGAGGGGAGTGATCGAAGTGATGGAAGAAGATTATGCTGTGGTCTAACTTCTATCGGGAAAGAAGGTCGTTCGATGAACAGGTGTAGAGAAACAACTGTGGTTAGGGAAGGAGACATTTACGTAGAGCAATGGAGAGAGAGAGAGGGAGAGAGAGAGAGAGAGAGAGAGAGAGAGAGAGAGAGAGAGAGAGAGAGAGAGAGAGAGAGAGAGAGAGAGAGAGAGAGAGAGAGAGAGAGAGAGAGAGAGAGAGAGGCTCTATGTTGTTGGAAATGTCCTGGACGCAACGCGTGAGAAAGCGTCTCTGCTCTAACAACTGATGTAAGTCGTCTGCAGTGATGACCCGGACTTCACTCTCCCTTATACATAGGTCGTTAGCAGAGATACGAGTCAACCAAAAAAATTTTTCTTATGTGAAAAATATAACATTTTCCTCTATCCTCCATCATATTGCACCTTTTCGTGCAATACGCTAAGATGATTCCATTCGCTGATAAACTCTTTCCATGTTGATAACCCGTTTAAGGAAAAAAAAATGTTTTTGATACTGTATAAATCTCTGTTCATATCACTTTCTTTGCCTCCGCTCAGCCGTCCTCTCTCCCTAAGGTTAATTTTCTAACTACTTTCTCGATCATGGCGCATGTAGGTCATCCTCTCTGGCCTTAGCTTGTGCCTTCACACTATACGTCCAAAAGGAGAGCTTTTCAATAGCGTTGTCGACCAACCTCGTAGTGCAAATTGTCCTCAGAGCTTCACGGCAATTGTGTGTTTATGTCGTCAAGCATCTCGAATTGACTCTCTCTCTCTCTCTCTCTCTCTCTCTCTCTCTCTCTCTCTCTCTCTCTCTCTCTCTCTCTCTCTCTCTCTCTCTCTCTCTCTCTCTCTCTCTCATCGAAAGACTAGTCCCTGACCTTCATTGGTCCTGTTTTGGCTTCGACACCGTCCCATGGGTACCTGAGTGAGTGGGAACCAATTCTTTTTTTCTTTTTGTCTAGATTGTCTCGTTCCATACGACTGTTTCTACCAGCGAAGGTCACGTCTGGTTCTTATAACGGTATCCTGGCTTAGAATGCGCAACGTGAGTTCTCATTATGATTCGTTAGGCAAATTTTCAGTGCATCTTTTTTTTCTTTGCTTTTTTATTACCCAATTTCGAACTACTTTTCTCAGTGTGTGTTGCTCTACTTGTGGACGATCATCGTTAGTAAGCAAATTATTTTGATTTGCTTGTATGTCCTAACAATATACAACTATCTCTCTGTCTAGCTAGAGAGAGAGAGAGAGAGAGAGAGAGAGAGAGAGAGAGAGAGAGAGAGAGAGAGAGAGAGAGAGAGAGAGAGAGAGAGAGAGAGGGAGAGAGAGAGAATAGTAAATGAAGCAGTTCACGAACCAGTTCAAGAAGCAGTTCACGATACAGCTCACGAAGTAGTAGTTTACGAGGCAGTTCACGAAGCACTTCACGAAGCACTTCACGAAGTAGTGATTCTTACTGTGAACAGTATTAGAATTAAGATAAATTATTTTCAGAATTATGTAACTCTATTTTCATCACACAGATGATATTGAACGATACCTTCTCGTGCTTGGATGAAAACAACCGAACTACACAATGATAGTCATGTGATTACAGGTAAACGACCATTTAGTGAGTCTGGAGGGTTGTTCTACAACGTCTCTGTATTATCAAGATACATTCTTACATTCGCCTGTACCTTGATAAGACTCATGTATGATAATAAGACTCATGTATGATAATAAGACTCATGTATGATGATAAGATTCATGAATGGTAATAGGATTCTCTTATGATAATAAGACTCATGAAGACAGTGGCAAACAATGACCTCGTCCAGGGCTCTTCCTCCGGTCTGTCCGCCTGCCAGGGGCCTCCAGTGTCCGCCTGCCGGGGGCCTCCAGTGTCCGCCTGCCAGGGGCCTCCAGTGTCCGCCTGCCAGGGGCCTCCAGTGTCAGCCTGCCAGGGGCCTCCAGTGTCCGCCTGCCAGGGGCCTCCAGTGTCCGCCTGCCAGGGGCCTCCAGTGTCAGCCTGCCAGGGGCCTCCAGTGTCAGCCTGCCAGGGGCCTCCAGTGTCCGCCTGCCAGGGGCCTCCAGTGTCCGCCTGCCAGGGGCCTCCAGTGTCAGCCAGATATTCTCCAGGTGTCTCGTGTATCACAGTCTCTTAAACAAGTTCTCGTATCTCATACTATCTCTACCGTAGGGTGAAGTCACATCTCTGTTACCTCAGGACTGCAGAAACTTCTTGAAAATAAGGAATCCATCGTTGGATATTGTGTTGGGATCATAAACCATAAAGTAAGAAAGGTTTCACGAAATACGATCTAATGTGATGGGATCCCGCACACACAACCAAAATAGTCCTTAATCATGACCGAAATCACGATCATATTTCCGGAAAGTGTGGCTCTGTGTCAGTCAGCACCTTCTCCAACTACAGCATTCATCTGAAGAAAATGTTTTACTCTAAGTTGAGGAGTACACCTTTTGCAACGCCCCTTCCTCCTCTAAGACAAACTGTTAATTCCAATCGTTTTGGATGCCAGCCTCCGTCCCTGAGAGTTACCTGAGCAGCGCTGAGAGTATGGCTTCAGGCGGGGTAGGCGAAATCCCCAACCAGGATTGTCGAGATGCCGTTGGCCTGGTCAATGGCCGGGGGAGATTCTGAAGACCCATACCTCGTGAGAGATGTTCCTGGTCACTGTGTTCTTCCAGCGTGGCGGTAGGGAGGAGACCAAACCCAGCTCTAAACTGGATGGTATCATGATCCGAACTATCAAGATTTGCGCTTGTTCAAAGTCTTCAACATCTGATGCATCTGGACGATTTCAAAGGCTTTCAGATATCTTCTACTGGAATCTGATGACTTAAGCTTTATCTATAGAAGCTGAATAAAGCTTTCGTATAATCAGCAGCTTTAAAAATCTATATAAAAATACTACAATATTGCAAGTCTACAGTTTACATTATGGACATACTGAGGATATGAAAATCTTGTAATCCTAGATACACGACCCAGAATCACGTAATCTACCTATCTTAAAGAAAAGGAATGCTAAATGTACCATAATTTTCCGTCAAAGTTCATCTGAATATACTAAAGTAAATGTTTACGTAAAGACATGATTTATCATGAGTGCAGCTGGGGGAGAACCTGTCCTGTCTTTGAGCAACGCTGGATGGGTCAACTGACCCTCACAACTGCGCCAGAAGGTACTTAGTAAGATCTTGAATATGCAATAATCTAATGATATTTTGCCTCGATGGTGTAAATACTAAACAGGTTGACTATCCTTGAGTGACACACACACACACACACACACACACACACACACACACACACACACACACGACTTTGAGAATGATTTTATTTTTTTCTATCTTTTTTTCACAAATCTTGCAAGACGTGACCAGTGGAAGCTGAGCCCACACCGTCAGTGCTGAAACAGTCTGCAAAATGAGACCTCACGAGCAATTCATTGACGACCCGGCGCTTCCTAGAACAGCGTCATGAATGCGCTCCGCCCCTGAAACCTTCAAGGGCTGCCTGACCACCTCGGAGACTGGCCTGCAGCTGAGAATCCTTGCCAAGGACAGGCCAACAACTAGCCAGCCTAACCCTACCCGGACCTGCTGCCTTCACTCACGAGTCCTCGGAATGTAAAGCGTTCGATCACTTCTTTTTTTATGGTCTCTCCCGTGTCTCTTAGTCCTTCAACCCTCCGCCTTCTGCTACGAAGATTAGACCTGGAACCATTCACGAGTCTGCCGCCGTGTGGACCTCCCTCACGCATCCCTCCACCAATCTCCAATCCGATTATCAACGTGGTCGTGCCTCGGAGACCCAATGATGACTGTGGAATCAATGAAGACTCAATAACTCAGACTTTCTCCCCCTGGTCACCACCGCTGAGGTTTTGGCCAGCAGTCTGTCTACACGTTATCCTTTGAAAGATTTCGTCAGGTACTCCACTGAACCAGCGGACGACTCCCACCCTCCTCGCGACACACACACAGTGCATAGCGCGGGTGGAGGGGTGGACCTCGCGACACACACACAGTGCATAGCGCGGGTGGAGAGGTGGACGATGATAAAAACGGCGATCAACCTTGAATTCCCACCACCTAAGCCCCAGACACCCTCGTCAGCCATGAGACGCTGGGGTTATGTTACGTTGCCATCGGCTCCGTTAGAACAGTGTGCTTGCACCATTTGTCTGTCGCAAGCATACCACGCCTCAGGTACTCCTGCAGGAGCGAACAGGCATACCGGACCAGCATTAATATAGTACAGATGGTATATAAGACCCGGAGATAAAGCTTCTATAATGTATTTTGATGTTTACTTCGTCTGGATGGTCGACCCGATGGTAGTGCATGAATAATCTTTGGTAAATGCAATATACATAATGACTAGTGCTAATGAGTACACACTGGCTGTATTCTTATGTATGTTGAGGTGATGAAAAACTTCTGTTCTATCTGAAGCTTTAGCTTTTATTCAGATTTCAGCTCATGACTTTCATGCGTGATGCTTTCAAACTTTTCGTTGCCTTGCATGCTGTGTGGTTCTGTGAGGGTGTGACGCAATGGAGGTAACGCGCGCGCGCGCGCGCGCGCGGGTGTGTGTGTGTGTGTGTGTGTGTATATATGCTCTAGTTGGCAGGAGATAACCGTTGTACTGTTTGGTATGTCGACTAAGGATTGGCCTTCCCCGAGCCCAGGGAGAGGAGGGTGTGGTAGGTGCTTTCGTGTGTGTTGTCGTTTGCATTCGTACCCACACACACACACACACACACACACACACACACACACACAAGTTTTTCCTTCAGTTCAGACTTTCCTTTTATACCCTTTCATTACAGCTGTCCACTTCAATCACTTCTATATTGAGAATGAAATACACACAGTGAAGGAAATCGTCTATATCACTACAATTTCCCACTTGGATTTCTCTCTTTATCTTATAGTTATTTTCCCGTCCTTGGCAAATGTTGTCTTGAGTTGTGAATAATCATTTAGGATCATAAAACAATCTCTGATTGTTATTCTATCCCTTATGTCTTTATCCCCTTTTATTTCACCTATATTCTATGTCATTTTCATCATCAACTTGCTCATATTTCTTCATTTAGGCTGCATTGTTTTCATGTCCTTGTTTCGTTTGCTTTCCTTATATTTCCCTACTTAGTCTGACTTGCTCTTAGTTTCTTTTTTCCTGGATTAGCTTGATTAGGTCTTATCTTCTCTGTTCAGCCTGATTAGCTTTAAATTTTTTGATTCAGTCGAGGTTCTTTTTACTCTCATATTCCACCTGACGATCTTATTCCCATCTTCATTGTCAGTTGTTCTTATAACCTTATTTCATGTGGTCATCTTATTTCCTCATTCACGATGGATTGTTTCTACGTCCTTTTTTTCATCCGATGATCTTGTTTCCTTCTTCAGTCTGGATCGTCCCTACATCCTTATTTCATTTGACAACCTTATTCACCTATTTAGTCTGGACTACTCTCGCTTCCTTAATACCACTAGAGGTCTCATTTCCTTATTTAACACGAAGCTCTCATTTCCTGATTTTCCAGTTGCCACCAACCAGTCGAACTGGCTAAGAAAACGGTTCTTCCACGTCTCTTTTTCCCCCCTTCTTGAGGTGAAAGAAAAGGAGTTTCCAGTGAACTGATCACTTCAAAAGAACGAATAAAAGAGTGGGAAAATTTTCTCAGTACTGTGAAATATTCTAATCATTTATCTCTTGCTATTTGCCAGGATATAGGCTTATATGAGCATATAAAGTCACATTATCATTATTATTATCATTGTCATTATCATTACTATTATCATTGATATAAAACCTCAGAATCCTTTTCATGGGGCTCCTTCAACGTCATAACTGCACTACGATCAGTAGCAGGGAAATGAAGGACTACATTAGAAACAGCAATTCATTGAAATCATTATACTCCGTTTATTTCGTTGATAATGATACAGTAATCCCATCGAAGGTGACTTTCCACTCGCTTCCTAACCTCATACAGAGGAGTATTCAGGCAACACCGTCGTATGTATGTGAGACGCTTGTTGCTCTATGAGTTTGAACACGTCGCAACAGACGGGTTAGCTTGTTCGGTTGTTTGGGTTTGAGTCCTGACAAGTGCTAAGATCATTTTGGCCGTCCACATTAAGCTACTACATCCACCAACAGAAACAAAGATAGTCAACATCTTTTTCAGGTAATAATGATGATTCTAAGACTACATACATGTGACCCATCGTAGCAGATGTCACCATCTACTTCTCAATGTATGTATTTTGCCTTCTCAAGTTTTCCGAGTAGTTCTGAGTTCGCAAAACAACACAAGAAATAAAGTGTTGCTTGTCACATTATGTATTTTACCATCTCAGTTTACGTGCTAGTTTTTAGGTTAACAAAATAACACACGAATGGAAAGTGTTATGTGTTAACTTCTGCATATTTCCGTGTTACTTGTAGTTCATTATAGAATTCTCTTCCTTGACCTTGGAATATGTGACAACACTTTCCAATATGGGTGAACTTAAAGGAGAAAGTTTCCTCTCTGTGTCATTTCTGTGACCTTGATATAAAGTAGATGCTAAGTACAGTTAATAACCCCACTTGTATGTTTTATTGCACTGTGATCATGCATTATCAGAATAATATACATGACCTGGATATATTTCTTGAGCCACCTTCGAGTACAAAACATATGATATATACTTCAGAAAGTTTGATTATTAAATGGCGTATCGAATCATTACGATTATTTCAGACCTTAAACTGTGGATGTTAACAGAATATAAACTAATAATCATTCTGGGTTAGATTGCATAGAAATAGCGTGCACACACACACATACACAAACACACACACACACACACACACACACACACATGCGAAACTAATGTACCAGTACCAAAGGATCATTTGCAAAATCCTTGTTTGTACAGTTTGACAGTAAGGCTGAAATCAAGTCTGGAATATCTATCTAGTCATGCTTGCCTGTAAGGTCAAGTGGCGGTATATGGACCTTACTGCAAGAACTAGTTTAACCGTAACGTAATAAGTTGTTCGGCATCGGGGAGAGGGATATACACACAGGATAATAACCGGAGTGTAAACAAGGGTAGGTGAGCTGCGCAGACCGTTATGCGCGAGGTTTGGAAAGTCGAACGTGTGTGCTGGGTACCGTGAGTTACCCTCTGACCAGGTGATTACAGCGTCGCGCGTTACGGTGGCTGGGCGTAACGTCATCCACGGTAGTTACGAAGGGAGGTTTGCGTGGGAGGGTTACGGAATAATTATGTCAATCTCAGTGTGGCCTTCTGGACTGGAAGGTGGAGGGCTAAAGGGCGTTTCCCGGCCGCTCTGGTTGGCGGCGCCCCGAGCGACAGTGGCGCCGGTGCGGGAGGCGTCTACGATGTAACTACGACGTCGACTTCGTCAGACATCGGACGTCTACATCGTGTGACATCATCATCATCATCCTGTGTCCTGGTGAGCCAAGATTTGACGAAAGTTGTATATTATTATTGTAATTAAGACTGACTTAGTTTGGTAGATACTTTAGCTAAAGCTGATGTACGTATTACTCTAATGTACTTATTTCTCCTCTTTCTAATGTACTTATTTCTCTCTTTTATCGATAGAATTTCTAATTTCTGACCAGTTCATTGTCTGTGTAGAGATAACTGCTGACTTCATGCCACTGAACTTCCTTACATTTTCTTTCTTTCAATATTTGACTTATTCTTCATGACATAATAGTGATAGTAAGTGTTTGATTTATGATGTGGTCTGTGTTCGAGTCTTATCAATCCTTCGAGATGATTTGGCGGTGAGGAAGAGGAGGAGGAGGAGGAGGAGGAGGAGTACGGGTGGAGTGAGGGCAGCGCCTCACAAAGGCTGGCAGTGCTGTAGAAAACCACCGAGAGGTCGTTGCCAATTTGGACGAGGGTTTTCCCGCGTGGTGTTCACTGAGACTCTGGCGTGGCGGGAGTCGGGGCAAAGGCAGTGTAGAGTATATATTGGGTCGTCGGGTCGGTGATACATTCGTAGTATTTCAGTTCGTCTTTATAGTGAGGATCAGACGTCTTTTGTTAGAATTATAGGCCATCTCTACTGTTATGATAATGTAACGTACCCAGCCAATGCATTTTTCACTCGTATGTATATATATATATATATATATATATATATATATATATATATATATATATATATATATATATATATATATATATATGCTTTCGTCTTTCGTACCGTATCGTCCTTTTAAATGGTCCCACTCCCCACCATCACATGCGTTCGTATGTTCTCGGAAACAAACATTGTAAATCAACCGACTTACCCTCTCATCCTGCTGGTCCTCGAGCAGAGTTCCTGGACTTCCAGACGTAACCCTGGAAGGTCTGGAAATCCCGAAGGTCAGCGTGACCTCAGGGCCTGCAACTCCGTTTCTCATAAGGTATACAAATGCTCTGAGTGTTCAGTCGTAAGGATTTTCTCATGGCTGATGTGAACTCCTTCTGTTCTCATCTAATGAACAAAACAGTTTTAAACATCCTGTTCTTCAATGTCTTTTTGATATACTGATAAAAAAGATACAATTTCTGGCTAATAAGTATAAGCATTTTCATAAATTGCAGTATTGTTTGTATATTTATTAGTTTTTACATTTCAAAGTCTGAGAAAAAACTGGGAATAGTTAAGAATAAAGGGGACTCGCATGCTGACATGGCAACATTGTCACCACAACTCCTGACGGAGCAACAGTGACAAGTCTCATCCCATGACCTCCTGGAGGTCATCAGGGTGGCGGTAACAGTCTCAGGATCTATAACTCTATGCCATCCTGTGTCGTAATCCTGTCAGTTAAACGTAACTAATACGTACAAGCGTATTACACAGAGATAGTTTTGCATCTTATATATATATATATATATATATATATATATATATATATATATATATATATATATATATATATATATATATGTGTGTGTGTGTGTGTGTGTGTGTGTGTGATCAGGCATTTGCTTTGAAGAAATTGTGAGAAATTCTTAAAGAAACGGAATCATTTAAATGTGACACTCATGGATCTGGAGAAAGTATATGACAGGGTTGATAAAGATGCATCGTGGAAGGTGCTACGAATATGTGGTTGGGGAGGAGAGATATTACAAGCAGGGAAGACTTTACATCGAGAGTTAGGAGTGTGTGCGAGTCGGAAGAGAGAAGGGTGAGTGGTCCAGGTGAAGATGGGTCTGCAGCAGGGGTGCGTGATGTCACCATGACTGATTAATCGGTTTAGCGATGGGGTGGTGAGGGGGATCGATGAATGCAAGGGACTTAGATAGAAGTTCAGGTCTGAAGTCTGTCGTGGTGGGGAAGGGGGCCTGTGAGTTGAGTCAGTTACACAACACCACATTTCTCGACCTGTGGTCCCTACTTGTGGACGCGGCTGACTTTCTGAAGGTGTAGAAGGCCTATAAAAGGGGCTCCTCGGACAAGAATAAGTATGCCAGTAGGGTATACGTTTAAAGCTTGTAGGTGTATGTATGTACGCTTGTATTCGTGCACGTCTTCGTTTGTGTCTGCCACTGTGAAGTGAAGATAAAGAGAAAGAGCATGAAGGGTGGCATTGCTCAACAGCTGTCGCAGAGCGTGGCGTAATTTCCCAGAAAAAGAAAACAAAGATGGTTATAATTCTGAGCTGTGAGTAAAGGGATCAGCCCAAGTAAGTGGAGGATTAGATCAGAGCCATCTGGTGGGTCTAACCTCCTGCAAGGCTTGGATCAGAGCCATCTGGTGGGTTTTGGGTGCTTACAAGTCATCCAGGTGAGAGGACCAGAGGAAGTGTGAGGGGAAAACTGCACTGACCAAAGGATGATTAGATTCCATTACGTCCTGGTAATTAGTCGTTCTTGGCCTCATTCATGAAGGAAATGTGACTGTCGGAGTCAATACCAACGACTTGAGTTTTATCAATCTTGTGGAAAGAAAAAAAGATAATGAGTTTTAAGTCGATCAAAAAGGCGAAGAAGAAAACTGAAAACCACGAAATTAGCAGAAAAGGAACACGTGGGATTACGTAAACATCTGTGTAAATGTAAGTCTCTTTTTTTTATTGTTTTTCAGAGTAATTCTAAGAGCGAGTCATGAAGTCATTCTGACTTTTTCCCTTGCATCTCTCGGGTCTTATTTGGAGTGATCTCTGCCCTGACTTGTCTGACTGCCTCTCAGCCCTCACCCCAAGCCTACCCTCCCACCACTGCGTCTCTTTCCAACGAAGTCGAGTCAACACCTATGTCATGTCAGCCCCGGGTTATCCTTGCCTTTGATTTGGCCGAAGAGGATTTAATACGACTTTTTTTGAGTCCTCCATCAGGGAAGTGCCACAGGCGAATGACTCCTTCGTCCGAGAAACTTGGCTACCATCAACAAGGAGGAGCAAGCCTCTCGAACCTTTCCACCATCGCTGGCAATTATACGAAATCTTCTCGTACAACTCGAAGGAACTTACTGATGCCTCTCAGGAAGGACCAGCCTCCGAACAGGAGCCACAAGTGTCTATATTGACACCAGATAAAAAGCTACCTCTACCATCCCTTATTTCCTCAACTCTCTTTTTACATTACACAGAGAGGCACATGTTGGCCACTGCAGTCAGCGGTACTCACTTCAGCCCGTCGGAGAAGCCTCGAATTATCCCCCATAGTCCTTGCTCTTAGACTGAGTTAAATCCATTTGTTTCATTGGCTTCACTGAAACTCGCTGGCCGTTGACAGAGGACACGGAACCATTTTTGATTTCCCGGTAAACACGGCAGATCACAGCTGGAACATTGTAGATATTACAGTAACGAAGACATTACCGTCTAATGTCCACCGTTGTTGCCTTTACTAGGAACGCAACTTGAGCAAAATAACAGGATTACGAAAAAATGACTTCCTCCAGGCGTCTTGATGCCTGTATCTGATCGCCTTGTGTGGCGCGTTGCTGGAAGTCAAAGAGTAACATTTCATTATGCTTTTTTAACCAAACAGAGTTAAGAGAACCAAAGCAACATGTAACTTAGCTCATTCCTTTTTAGCCAGCCAGCCAGCCAGCCAGCTAGCTAGCTAGCCATCCTACCAGCCAGCCCACTATCTACGTAGCCAGCCACCCAGCCAGCCAGCCACCCAACAACCCAACCAACTAACTAGCTTGGTCGTGCGTTTATCCATGAGAATTTCTTGCCACTAACGGTACACCAAATCCACCAGTTTAAAGGACGCCCGTCGCCTGGTACAGTTGAAAGAACAAGTTCCGTAAACTAGGCCACCAGCCCTCCCTCCACCATGAACACCGCTCCCGCCGCCCGCCGCCACCCCCCCTAACCAACGCCTCCGTCAGCAGCACCCCACCGGTAAGGAACTTCGTCGTGGACGTCCTCATAGCCAACCCTGGGTCGTCGCGTCTCCTAGCCCCGTTGCGCTCACCCAGGTCTTCGTCAACGGCACCGGTGAATCCAAACGATGAATATATCATGATTATATACACCCCACATATATTGTTTGTTTACGTGGCGTAACGCAGGTGTTGTGTGATTTATGGCATTTTATTCCGCGATCAGATTATTCCTCGTCTCTTTTGTCGTGTGATTTTCAATTATCATGGAATATGAGCGGGTGAATTTTTGTATATTATGAAGTATTGTGATGTAGCCAGCGACCATGACGTTAACTGGTGGTGTACCGTATCGATGAAGCCCTGAGAGACGGTGTACCACTTCGGTAAAGCCCTGAGAGACGGTGTACCGTATCGCTGAGGCCCTGAGAGACGGTGTACCGTATCGCTGAGGCCCTGAGAGACGGTGTACCGTATCGCTGAGGCCCTAGAGAAGGTGTACCGTATCGCTGAGGCCCTGAGAGACGGTGTACCGTATCGCTGAGGCCCTGAGAGACGGTGTACCACTTCGGTAAAGCCCTGAGAGACGGTGTACCACTTCGGTAAAGCCCTGAGAGACGGTGTACCACTTCGGTAAAGCCCTGAGAGACGGTGTACCGTATCGCTGAGGCCCTGAGAGACGGTGTACCACTTCGGTAAAGCCCTGAGAGACGGTGTACCACTTCGGTAAAGCCCTGAGAGACGGTGTACCGTATCGCTGAGGCCCTGAGAGACGGTGTACCGTATCGCTGAGGCCCTGAGAGACGGTGTACCGTATCGCTGAGGCCCTGAGAGACGGTGTACCACTTCGGTAAGGCCCTGAGAGACGGTGTACCGTATCGCTGAGGCCCTGAGAGACGGTGTACCGTATCGCTGAGGCCCTGAGAGACGGTGTACCGTATCGCTGAGGCCCTGAGAGACGGTGTACCGTATCGCTGAGGCCCTGAGAGACGGTGTACCACTTCGGTAAAGCCCTGAGAGACGGTGTACCGTATCGCTGAGGCCCTGAGAGACGGTGTACCACTTCGGTAAGGCCCTGAGAGACGGTGTACCACTTCGGTAAAGCCCTGAGAGACGGTGTACCGTATCGCTGAGGCCCTGAGAGACGGTGTACCACTTCGGTAAAGCCCTGAGAGACGGTGTACCGTATCGCTGAGGCCCTGAGAGACGGTGTACCGTATCGCTGAGGCCCTGAGAGACGGTGTACCGTATCGCTGAGGCCCTGAGAGACGGTGTACCGTATCGCTGAGGCCCTGAGAGACGGTGTACCGTATCGCTGAGGCCCTGAGAGACGGTGTACCACTTCGGTAAAGCCCTGAGAGACGGTGTACCACTTCGGTAAAGCCCTGAGAGACGGTGTACCGTATCGCTGAGGCCCTGAGAGACGGTGTACCGTATCGCTGAGGCCCTGAGAGACGGTGTACCGTATCGCTGAGGCCCTGAGAGACGGTGTACCGTATCGCTGAGGCCCTGAGAGACGGTGTACCGTATCGCTGAGGCCCTGAGAGACGGTGTACCGTATCGCTGAGGCCCTGAGAGACGGTGTACCGTATCGCTGAGGCCCTGAGAGACGGTGTACCGTATCGCTGAGGCCCTGAGAGACGGTGTACCGTATCGCTGAGGCCCTGAGAGACGGTGTACCGTATCGCTGAGGCCCTGAGAGACGGTGTACCGTATCGCTGAGGCCCTGAGAGACGGTGTACCGTATCGCTGAGGCCCTGAGAGACGGTGTACCACTTCGGTAAAGCCCTGAGAGACGGTGTACCGTATCGCTGAGGCCCTGAGAGACGGTGTACCGTATCGCTGAGGCCCTGAGAGACGGTGTACCACTTCGGTAAAGCCCTGAGAGACGGTGTACCACTTCGGTAAAGCCCTGAGAGACGGTGTACCACTTCGGTAAAGCCCTGAGAGACGGTGTACCGTATCGCTGAGGCCCTGAGAGACGGTGTACCGTATCGCTGAGGCCCTGAGAGACGGTGTACCACTTCGGTAAAGCCCTGAGAGACGGTGTACCACTTCGGTAAAGCCCTGAGAGACGGTGTACCGTATCGCTGAGGCCCTGAGAGACGGTGTACCACTTCGGTAAAGCCCTGAGAGACGGTGTACCACTTCGGTAAAGCCCTGAGAGACGGTGTACCACTTCGGTAAAGCCCTGAGAGACGGTGTACCACTTCGGTAAAGCCCTGAGAGACGGTGTACCACTTCGGTAAAGCCCTGAGAGACGGTGTACCGTATCGCTGAGGCCCTGAGAGACGGTGTACCACTTCGGTAAGGCCCTAGAGACGGTGTACCGTATCGCTGAGGCCCTGAGAGACGGTGTACCACTTCGGTAAGGCCCTAGAGACGGTGTACCGTATCGCTGAGGCCCTGAGAGACGGTGTACCGTATCGCTGAGGCCCTGAGAGACGGTGTACCACTTCGGTAAGGCCCTGAGAGACGGTGTACCACTTCGGTAAAGCCCTGAGAGACGGTGTACCACTTCGGTAAGGCCCTGAGAGACGGTGTACCGTATCGCTGAGGCCCTGAGAGACGGCGTACCGTATCGCTGAGGCCCTGAGAGACGGTGTACCGTATCGCTGAGGCCCTGAGAGACGGTGTACCGTATCGCTGAGGCCCTGAGAGACGGTGTACCGTATCGCTGAGGCCCTGAGAGACGGTGTACCGTATCGCTGAGGCCCTGAGAGACGGTGTACCGTATCGCTGAGGCCCTGAGAGAAGAGAACTGTATACGTGTATATATATACACACACACGACTTCCTGCCAGTAGCGTATCATTGTGTGTTGGGATCTGGATCTCCTGGCCTTCAAGTCGTGTTTCTTGTGTGAAAGTTTCCTGATGGAGGAGGAGGAGGAGGAGGAGGAGGAGGAGGAGGAGGAGGAGGAGGAATTAGCGCGGCCCTGAGACTCGCCAGATGGTGTAAGTGCGACGTAAACTAGCTCTTGCTCTCTCTCTCTCTCTCTCTCTCTCTCTCTCTCTCTCTCTCTCTCTCTCTCTCTCTCTCTCTCTCTCTCTCTCTCTCTCTCTCTCTCTCTCTCTCTCTCTCTCTCTCCACACACACACACACACGAGAAACTCTCCCAACATTTTCCTGTCCGGTATGAACAAGACTTAGAGATGTTGTCAGATAAGCCAAGAACACACTTTCCTGTACACTGAGCCAAAGACGTCTCGTACAAGCTGTCCACCAGATCAGATTTTCTATATCAAATACGAATTTTACGTGACCAAAAGAAAACGTAGATATCAAGATCTCGACGTTTTTCTTTCTTTCAGCGACTCTCATTAAATTCCGCGACTCTCCATACAATGGAGATGTTGCTAAGTTTTCCATTTATATGAACTGGAATTAGAAATTGCTTGTATCTTCTTAGTCATGAGCAGGAAATCAGTATTGAATTCTTAACTTACGAAAGTAGTTTGGTGCAATGATGAGGAAGAAGGATTCGTGCAAAATGTCCACCTGGAGAAGGATTTTCTTTCTTTTCGCAAGCCTTAGATTTTAGGCCAATTTCCCAGCTCAAGGAACAGCTTGAGGAACCTCCTCTTTGCTCACTCCACAGTTCCAGGAAAAGCTTAAGCAGGAACTCCCTCATCCACCAGATGGAACCAGAGACAGACAAGGTGTGTGTGTGTGTGTGTGTGTGTGTGTGTGTGTGTGTGTGTGTGTGTGTGTGTGTGTGTGACAACATACGTTGTCCACGATTTCTCTGTGGGTAGGCGGAAGCTTTCAAAGTCAAGAGCAGAGTGACTGGTGGGGGGAGAAGGGGCTGGTGGGGGGGTGAAGGAGGTCCAGGTGCAGGAGGTGGGGAAGGGGGTAGCTCCCGTCTCTTGTCTGACCTGGGAAAAGTGGGAGTCTACGTTAGAGAGAGAGTTAGAGCTGGAGGGAGAGAAAGAGAGAGAGAGAGAGAGAGAGAGAGAGAGAGAGAGAGAGAGAGAGAGAGAGAGAGAAAGGGGAAGAAAATGTTTTTCACACGTGAATGTCTGGTTATAGAGACGCTGAATGAAGACTCATCCTCCCTTGACTCACTATCATCATGAGTCACACTATTCTGGTGACTCACTCATCCAACTCAGAATCATAGATTTTTTTCATTCATGAGCATTACACACACACAAAGAAAGATGAGTAAGAGGTGACTTGATCACGACCTTTTAAGATCTTAAACCAGCGTGATGACGTAGACAGTGTATATATAGGTCTGGGCACGATGCAAGGAGAGGTAAACCAGGAACAGTAACCTGGAATTGATCAAGGAACTTGTTAGAGAAGACGTCAAGATGTACTTCCATACTCTGACACACACACACACACACACACACACACACACACACACACTGTTGCCAATTGGAGTTAGCCATTGATCCAGGTGTTCTCCTTTAATGAAGAACGAAATTCATACATTTCTTGTACATATACATCATACATCTCGACATACAAGAACACGTGTAGAGTCAGTTTATATGTAACACTGGTGAAAGTCTTGTAGTGTCGGTGTTCATGATCTCAGAGCCACAGCTGCTGTGATAATTGTGCACTGGAAGATTTTTATTTTCTTTTACTTAGTGACGTTGGCTCTCGATGGGGGAAACTTGAAGAAAATGGAGGATGTGCCCCCGGCCGGTGGCCTCCCAGGGCTGAGGTTTCTCCCACACCTGATGTCTTGTGGCTACCAGGCTTATATAACCAGGGAGGCAGGGAGGCTGAGAGAGTGGGTGGGAGGGAGGGAGAGAAAGAGAGAAAAGGGGAGAGGAAGAGAGAAAAAGGCAGAGAAAAATAGGGCAAAATAGGGAGGAGAGAGAGAGAGAGAGAGAGAGAGAGAGAGAGAGAGAGAGAGAGAGAGAGAGAGAGAGAGAGAGAGAGAGAGGAAGCAATTGGAAAGGGGGGAAAAGAGAATTTTATTAGGGAGATGCTGAGAGATGAATGTAGACAGAAGAGATAAAACAGATAGGAGATGATGTCCAACGAAGCAATGAGAACGAGAGAGAGGAAGATGTCCAACAAAACAGTGAGAATAAGGAAGACGTGAGAAGGAGAAAGCAAGAGAAATGCGAAAGTAGATAGAGAAATTACCAAGACAAGTATAGAGAGAGGACACGGAGCTTGAACATAATGGTGATATTTCACTGGGGAACCCCGTCAATCACACCCACCAAAAGTGTTACGAGGCATCAATTACGAGATAATTGCACGACCAAATAATTATTGTCACTTCTTAATTAGAATATTGTAATCACTCGTTATCTTCCGTCGTCATACTTATATATTTATTCATTTGTGTATTTCACTGTAGGATGAAAGTTCTAATCGGGGAATTTGTGTTTGCATTAGTCATATTGACACAAGAATGGATAGATACACATTACAGATAGATAATCTACACATGTGTTCAACGTTGCCCGTGTGATAGCTGGTAGAAACAGTCGCTGTTTATAATGGACGTTCACAACATCTTGCCATTAATTTTCCGCTTTCTGGGCGTCTGTTCCCGGCGAATCGCTGCCTCTGACCGCCACAGTGGTCTAGACCTTGGCAGTGAAGTGTTGATTGCGGCTCGATCGGCTGACAGCGTAGGAAAATGGGGAGTGAGAGGTGGGGGGAGGTGGATGAAGTAGTGGTGGTGGGAGGAGTGGGTGGATGTGAGGAAGCGGGCGCTGCAAACCAGATGGTCAATTGGAGGGTTGGGTGTTGATGATTGCTCTAGGGGATGGGGAGAAGAGAAGGCTGTAAAAGCTGTCTCTCTCTCTCTCTCTCTCTCTCTCTCTCTCTCTCTCTCTCTCTCTCTCTCTCTCTCTCTCTCTCTCTCTCTCTCTCTCTCTCTCTCAAGGTCCGTATATAACTCTTACGTCCCATTCGTAGTTCTGAGTTACTTTCGTGATCCGTTCGTAACCTTAGGTTCCGCTTTTTAAACCCTGAGTTTTCTAAGGTTCCGTTCGTAGCTGTGAGCACCGTTCGTAGACCACTATCCCATTCGTAAGCCTCAGTTCCGTTCGTAATGATATAAGTAATGATATAAGTAATGATATAAGTAATGATATAAGTAGCATTGAAGTGATTCTCAATGTTTGCTCCATAACATCAAATGACTGTTATCCAAATAGAAATTCGGTACGATATACACAAGTTCTAGTTTGTTCAGTAACGGGGGATGTCGGTAAATGAACTTTCGCTCTGATGAGCGTTCATCTTGAGGTTGGCATGGGTCAAGACGGTGTGGTGGAGAACATTGAGGCTGAGGTCGGGTCACCCTGCACAGCGCGGCGAGACCTGCTCAGAGGGGTTCTCTAATGAGAGTGATAGGAGACAGGTGGAGTGTACGTGGGAGCGAGTGAAGGTTTGGAAACGACGACGACGAAGAAAGACAGACAAAAGACAGACAGACAGACAGACACAAACAGTGAGAGATGGGAGAATTAGAAAATGGGGAAGATGAAAGTAGTGGTCTGTGTGTGGGAGAGGAGGGGATGCGGGGGGGTAAGAGAGAGAGAGAGAGAGAGAGAGAGAGAGACCTTACCCAGAGGACTCTGGCCGAGGATCTGAGCTGCGGGGTTAGGTAGGAGGTCGGCCAGGCCGGCGAGGCGAGCAAGGGGACAGGAAATGCACCAAGCTTACTCCATAGTCGCGGCAGCGGGCGTCCTGCTGCCACTGGATGTAGACTGAAGGTAGAATGATTAACTTAGAGTGAAGGAAAACGGGGTCTTAGATAGGATAATCGTCTCTCTCTCTCTCTCTCTCTCTCTCTCTCTCTCTCTCTCTCTCTCTCTCTCTCTCTCTCTCTCTCTCTCTCTCTCTCTCTCTCTCTCTCTCTCTACATATATATATATATATATATATATATATATATATATATATATATATATATATATATATATATATATATATATATATCGTACCTCACCTTACATCCTTGCCCGGTCTGTCTCACACATCCTCCATGGTACTATCTTTCTTTCGATCCTTTTGTGCAAAAAGAATAACTAGAAAGAATGACGAATGAAGTGTTTCGTCCACATTGTATGACTGAGTCTCAAGTCAAGGGTCGGATATGGGTTGGGCAACATGCGTAGACCCTATATGAAGTGTGGCCTTTGACTCGATCCGTTCACACATCACTTACTGTATAAACGTATGGACCAGACAGCGTCCCTTGTGTGTGTGTGTGTGTGTGTGTGTGTGTGTGTGTGTGTGTGTGTGTGTGTGTGGGTGAGGTAGGGATGTTTGGATTCATTCTAATGAGTAAATAAACCCTAAGTCGGCCATTAAGCTATGAAGAAAGGCCTGTAGGTTTTTGACTGCCTGGGTAAACTTTGCTGCAAATGGCATTGCACCAGTTATGTCTCTTATGGATATAAAGTGACAGAAGAGATGGGTAAGGAAGATGGACAGACAGACAAACAGACAAACAGAGACCCTATAGAAGACGAAACAATAAGCAGAATGGAATTATATGACATATAAGAACAGGACGAAATAATACTAAGATATACCGAACACTAAATCCAATATGTAGCATTAAGAATAAATGAATGTCTCAGCCAAGTGAAAAGTCAGGTTCGGGAGGAACAGAGAAAAAAGAAGGAACGAGAGCAAGTCACAACAATGAGGAAGTGAGGTTGCAAGGTAGGACGTAGACCCGATGGGGCTGCATTAAGGTGGTAGAGATCCTTGGGTTATGGTGGGTGTTTTTGCTCTCAGACCCCCACAACAACTGCCATTAAAACCAGCCGAAAAAACGACACCTGGTCATGGGCTTTTGTGGGCCTCACGACGCCAGAGGTTTACTGGGCGTCTGTACCTCGCTGTGAGATGGGTTCTCCTCCCGAAGCAGATCAGATCAGTGGGATTTGTAAGGGGGACTGGGTCGTTCCCTGTGAAGTTGTGCTGGGTCCTTCCATGGCTGCGGTTTGGTAATGTGTGGATGACCTCTCTCTCTCTCTCTCTCTCTCTCTCTCTCTCTCTCTCTCTCTCTCTCTCTCTCTCTCTCTCTCTCTCTCTCTCTCTCACACACACACACACACACACACACACACACACACACACACACACGCCAATGACTCCCTCCACGTCTTAGCGCGATAAAAACACACCGACCACGCAGAACCCTCGGTACAAAGATCAGAGTTCAGGGTCCTGGCGATAATTGCTGGCGTACTTAGACGAATTTTGGCTGATTATGATACTCGAGCGTAGAGAGGAAAAGAAGCTAACGCCCTCCCACTCTCAAGCACTTAAGGTGGGGTGTGGGAGGGAAACACATCTTTCGCAACACATAATATCCACACACTGGCTTGATGTACACACACACACACACACACACACACACACTCGAGTGTTCTAGTGGCCGTACTTCAATGTTTTCTTGAGGTTGTACTCCAGTGTTCTTGATGGTGTACTTGGGCGTGCCCTCGAGAGGTGTCCTTTGAGGGAAAAGGTCAGACCCTGATCAGTTAAGTGCTCCTGTGGGAGTCACGGTTTTCGAGGTACAAAAGGACAATCTGAGGTTCGAACACGCACGAAATTTCGTAAGTGTCGAAAGGTGAAGATGTCAATGTAATTTGTGTTTTGCTTGGTTTGATCCTTATCAATATGTCCACATAAAGTCATCCTGGGCATTATCTGTTGTTAATGCTAGATATATGACAATTCTCATTAAAGTACACTGTTATCACCCTTCATTTACTATGGCAATTAAGAGTAAATGTCTTCACTTTGTCGATATGAGACAGTTTACTGCATGTGCAACTGTTCCTATACGCCTGTGTCACGGTGCTTTGTAACCCAACATTTCAACGTAACCGGAGCAACCATTCTTCTGCCCATACCTTACACCTCATAGTTTTCCTCAACACGCCCATACATCAATGATTACCATACCCATTCTTCACAGACGTATCAGTCCAACCACAACCATGATTCAGCCCACATAACCACTACAACCTTACCTATAACTCAGACCAGTCTACTAGTACAGCCATACCCATGATTCATGCTCGTATCTTAGTACAACGACACCCATGATTCACACACACACACACACACACACACACACACACACACACACACACACACAACATAACGCTATGAATATGCCCATTCCTACACTACCACACTAATGACACAAATGACACGCAACATATCTCACAAAATGTAACTTATCTCACAGCATAAGATCCCTCACAACATGCAACTTTCCTCAAACCATAAAACACTGCAACACATTAATATTTCACAACATATAACATCATTTCTAAGGCAGAGAATGCGTCACAACACACAACGTACCCCACAGCATACGATATAACCCTCCAAAAAATACATCACCTCCATCACTTCATTGCCTTTCCTCTAGCAAGATCCACGTACCATTCCGAAGATATCAACTGCCTTCACTTCACTTACTAATCCATTCCATCTAAGATTCAACAACTCACAACTCTCATAAGTCTTCTCATATCACCTCATAAGTCTACCTCAATCACCTCATCACTTCTCTGACAAGATACAGCGCCACACAATTCCTTCCTCGCGCGTCATACCACTCGATACGAACCTCCTCTTCTTCTTTTTCTCTTCGTTTGATCATTATCCATGACAACACAATACGTCTTGTCTGTTCGTTCCTTCCCGACGTGACCTCCCTTCGCAGGGTCAGAGGTCAGGGCTAGGGGGAGAGAAGTAGGGGGGGGGGGACAGGACCCTCAAGTTGGTTCCCACGACCACGCCCACGATCGGTGAGGTGTGCAAGGTCTTGGGCGAGAGGACGTCAGGTTGGGGAAGGTTTTGACGACGAACAATGCTCTCCTGACGGTGGGGCTGACGTGGTCTGAGTGCTCGACAACGGTGACGTGTGAGTCAGGAGTCGAGGGCTTGGTGTGATCCTGGAGGAGGAGGAGGAGGAGGAGGTGTGTGTGTGTGTGTGTGTGTTGAGGGCTGTGGCAAGGGAAGGTGGGAAAGGAAATGTCTTATGGTGGGTGAGGCGAGGTCTGAGGGAGGTAGGAGCGTGAGGAGGACGAGGTAGTGTGGGCCAGCACCAGAGGGTTGGGCTCTGGCTGTTGGTGGGGTCCTGCATCCTAGCCTGACTCTGTGTGTGTGTGTGTGTGTGTGTGTGTGTGTGTGTGTGTGTGTGTGTTTGTTTGTTGCCATTTCTATTTGTTTGCATCCCTGTAACAAACAATTCTGTGTTATACTTGCATAACTCAGTTCATCGCTGGGCTCTCTATAATTCAGTGAAATAAACTGAACATAGAGCAGATCAGTTTAGAGGAAATCATGTACAATTATGTGTACTACATGTAGGCGTGGAATGTGTACATGTGAGCGTGGAATGGGTACATGTGAGCGTGGAATGTGTACCGGCGAAAGTGGAATTTGTACACGTGAGAGTAGAGTGGATGGTTTATTCATAGTCTGGTGTCGAAATTAAGTGAGTCTGTTTTATGTCTCACTCTCTAACTATACACTCCGCCGAGGGTGTCAAACAAGTTACTTAATGTAGCAGCAAACACTGCACTAGGTTGTGCAACTGCTTATGCAACCGGTTGTGTGTGTGTGTGTGTGTGCCCTGAGCTGGTGATCCGTATGTCACTGTGTTTGTTGTCCTCTCTCTCTCTCTCTCTCTCTCTCTCTCTCTCTCTCTCTCTCTCTCTCTCTCTCTCTCTCTCTCCCTATGTACTTCCCCCAACCCCTTCACTCCCCCCCTCCCTCCTGTGTCGCTCCGATTGCGCAAAAAGTCTTCACCTTGAGATAACTGTGAGGCGCATCACTACAATGAGGAAGTGAGGAGCAGGAGGAGAAGAAAGAGGGGAAAGAGGAGGAGGAAAAGGACAACATTTAAAAAAAAAAGTGGGAAACAAGAAGGAAGAAGAGAATAATAGGGAGGAGGAGGAGAACAGGAAGGAGGAGGAGGAAAAAGAGGAGGAAGAAGCACAGTAGACGTGGAAGCAGAACAAGAAGAAGAAGAAGAAGACTGAAGAAGAAGAAGAAGAAGAAGAAGAAGACTGAAGAAAATGAGATACATCTCTCACCAGTATATTTTTCTCATCATCATCTCTACTACAAAGGCTTTTAGCAAATGGCGATGATGAGTCGCTTGTCTAACTTCCGTCACGTAAGCAAGACGTTGTCTCCAACACCGTCTCATCCCGACACTTAACGCAAGACGAACCCTCGTCGTCGTCCGGATGCGATGACATGATTCGGTGTTGTAATGACGATTTTCCTTAAGTGATGGAGGCGGAGGTGTGAATTAATCGTCACTGGCGAGAGGATGATATACCGTTACCCACTTCCGTCACACAGTGTTATCTAAGACAGGAAAAACTGAGGCTTGGTACCTCCGCCAGGCGAAGACATTTCACGAATATTCAACGAATCAATGACATAAGAAACTCAGTAAAGTACATACGAAGTTTGAAAATATAAGACGATATAAGTGTGTACCGAAAAAAGCTACTGGTAAACGGAGGAACACGTAGCCCCGATCAAGACATTCCTGTAATGTCTGGCATTACCCAAAAAATACATTGGACGCAGATCACCCACGCTATCCCTGACCTTTAACATTTGAACTTAGGAATGTCTACTCTGCGAGACAAGGTTACAGTCGTTGTCAAATATCAAGATTCAGATCAAAAAGTCCTTTTCTGTTTTTTTTTTTGTTGTGGTACACGAAGCACGGATGCCTCCCGAGGGCTGTAAAATGAACCTGCACCATTGCCAGGATGCACAATAAGGTTACATAAACCCTTGGTCAGTTTCATCGATCCTTAACCTTATCTGCCACTGCCAAGCCATCATCACTACCACCACAATCACCACTGCCACCACCACCACCACCACTGCCACAACCACCACAACACTACCACCACCACTGCCGCTGCCACCACAACACTACAGTCATACAGTATCATCTCCATCTCTGTATCTTGACAAATCTGTTGATTTCATCTCTATTTTTATCTGTCCTTCACAATATTACGCCGAGTCTCTATTATCGTCTGCTGCCTCATCCTTCTTTATCATGTCCTTCGACAAATCTCCTCTTTTTCTTGTCTCCTCTACGAAGACTCCGTCTTTTCCACGTACCCAACCTTCTGTCATCTCTCATTCTTACTTACTTCCCCTGATTTATCAGATATTTCTATCATTTCATGCCTTTATTCATCATCCTTATGTTTCATTGTATATCATTTTACCGTCATGTATGCGTGTTACATATTCGTATGCGTGTCCCTGATCCCGGCCCAAGGTTATACATTCTCATTCACACACAGAGAAATTACAATTCAGTTATAACTTTCACGAGACAAAAGCCTGTATTTAATCATTATCATGTGACGTCACTGCTGAATAGTAATTACTATTTGCACAAGATTCTCTTGTTAACTGTTTCATGACTTAAGTTTCAAAAGAGATTAGCTGAAGTGACGAGAGCTTTTCTGTTTCTGCGGAGTGACAACATGGTCCACAGTCACTGGTATCCTGAGTGTCTTTTACCCATCCTTCTGTAAGTTCGCATCTTCCTTCGTCAGCTATACCACCTCATCCTTGTGTTTATCCTTTCCTCATTCACCTTCAGTCGGATCACTAAATCCTTCAGAAACCTCCAATACGACAACCTTTTCATCCTTATCAAACCATATGTCTCGATCCTTCTGAGTCATCTGCGTGGACCTCAACATTAAACCCAGACACTCACATCCTTCTCCACATCCTCCGCTCATAATCCCACCTTGTTCAGGATCCGCCTCCTAATCCGCTCCCACAAGCACCTCATTCACTCCTCTGTGCAGGCGATGCTCAGAATTCTTTTCTTACACGTCCACTTCTGCCTATGCTATGTCGATGAGGACATCTGTGCCTCTTATACTAACAGAAACACTGCACGTCCAACCCTTTCATCATCAGTGATTTGCAGACTAAAGGATCAGCATCGATCTACGTTCATCTTGGACAGAGATGACGACGTAGAAGGTCGAATAGAGGCGATGACACCCTTTCTTTGTTCATGCTCAGGATACATCACGTTAGTGCCTCTCCCTCAACGCTGTGTATGGACTGGATCACACGACCTAGATCCTCCGGCCGTCTGAAGTTAGGAGATGGTGGTTGTAGTGGTTATGGCTGTGATGGTTGTGGTGGTCTTGGTGGCATTTGGACATCGAGGGATGATGGTGATTTTATCAACATGTGGGCGGTAACACCAAGGCAGACGGGGGAGGAGGAGAAGGTGGTAGGTGCGGGTATGTGGGAGTGAACGTCAAAGGTGGGTTAGCTATTAAGGTTAAGCTGTTCAAGATAACATATGACGATTGTGTGACGTTACTGAAGCAGAAAGAGAGAATGCACGAATATGTGCGTGAGTTTGAATGCGTGCGAGTGTCAGCAAGTGTGTATGTGTTTTAAAACGTACGTGTAGATGGAGAGGATCTTGTATCAGGTTGAAATGGCAGCGTTCAGCGGGGGTCTCCAATTCTCATAAGACTGTCTTACAGTTCCATGTATCCAGTCTCTCATCTGTGGTCACCATGGGTAGAGATTAGGGTGTTAACTGGTAAACGAAAGACAAGGAGAAGCCTCAACTCACCCCCCCATGAAGCACTAACAACTCCTTATAAAGAACTACTCGTCCCACTCGTCCATGAAGAATTAACTACTCCTCATGAAGCGCTACTTGTCCCACTCGTCCTCCAAGCAGCCCCCACCAGCCCTCAGACTTCCCCCACTCGTCCTCCATGACCGCAGTCGCCTAAGGTGCCTCCGCCCTGCAATATTCCCCCCAGGACCAGGGGAAGGTCACCCACCACCACCAGCCGACCCCACCACCACCATCACCAACACCACCACCACAAGCAGTCCACACCCACCCACCTCTCGTCCTATGCTGGGTGTTGCGTCCTTGCATCTGTTTCTCCACCGTAGCTTTTCTCCCTCTCTTCCCTCCTGCAGGAAGGCGGCCAGTTCGATCAGCTCCTCACACTCTCCTTCCCCTCAATAAAACGTCTTTGCGTTGCATCGTATCTAATTTTTGAGTGGCGTTTGCCACCTGGACAGTGCTATAAGTCTGGCCTCTCCAAATCTATGATCCCAAGGAGAGGTTTGGTTGTGAGATGGTCTCAAGGGCGGTGTATATGGGATGCTCCTAAGGGTACTTCTTTTAGGGACGATCCCAAGGGCGGTAGCAGCGGGACGGTCCCAAGGACGTTGCTAGGACAGCCTTACGACTGGTGCCTCAGCGACTTCCGAGGGTGTCGCTGGGACGGTAGTAGCTGCTTCTACCGTCGGCGGCAGCGAAGGGGGGGAGGGCAGCGGGGTCGTCAAGGATAACTCCTTCCTGTCCTGACCAGACCGGGACGAGCTGGCCAGCTTCCTGTCTGCCCCAAAGTACCTCCTCCTCCTATGGAAGGTTGGGGGAGGGAAGGTCTGGCAGAGGGGGAGAGGGAAGATGAGGGGGGTTAAGGGCAAGTGGTAGGGGAAGGGGGAGTTGGGAGAGGAAGGAATGAGGAAAAGGAGATACAGTAGCTGATAATGTAGGCTTCGGGTATCCAGGAGGAAGCAGGGAGATTACCTGGGCAAGGTCAGCAGGTGTGAGGTCAAGACGATGGGATGAAATTCAGGGAAGCTAACCCCTGGAGACGTGACGGTTTAGAAAATGGGTAATGGTGTAGGAGATGAAGTAGAAAGGAAGAAAAAAGAAGCGAAAATGAAAAGCAATAATAAGGAAAATACAGTTGACAGCAGTAAAGAGGAAAAGGAAACTTTACTGGACATGTCGTGAAAGACACTGTGAAGATGTGGATGTCAAAACACACAAGAATAAAGGGAAGGTTATGCACTTAAGTGATAACACAGATAAGAGTGATTAGCAGCGTATCCATTTGATAGATAATGTGGATTTTAAAAAGAAAGCATGAAAGATAAGGAGTACTAGGAGGAAGAGACAAACGAGAGCCTTAGCTTGAAAAAATACGAATTGATGGGACAACAAACACGTGTATGGAAAACAAAAAAAGATCATATGAAAAGGAAAAGTGAATGTGTCATAAAAACAAGACAAAGTTTGGGTAAATGAGTCGGAAGAGAAGAGGGAATAGAGTCGAAAATCCTGAACGAACAACGTATTCAGTACAGAGAGGAGAAGTCGCAAGTGTTACCGGACTCCCCCTGCTTGTGGTTACACCACGAGTGAAAAGTGACCTTCGTCCAGGCTCCATCCTCGTTAGTGGACGAAAAGGAGTAAACCCTCGTCAAGGACCTTCTCGCTCCCTAGTGCAGTCCATTATTTTTTTTTTTTTGCTCCTGATTGTAGCGCTACCCTGATGATGTAAGACCCCCATGAATGGGGTCCTGGCGCTGTACCAACATACCACTCGTTCCATCGTACCACTGTACCACAGGCTCCAGTGTTCCATATTCTACGACCGTGCAACTTGCACCACTGTACCACTGTACCACTTCATCACTTTACCACTGGCTCCAGTGGCGACCCATGGGAAACATGGACCCCACGATCCCAGAGGAGGGAGAGAGTGCCCGAGATGGCAGAACTGTCGTCACCTGGTGTCCAATAACAACAGGTTCTTCTTCGGTCGTACGTGTTTGGTACCTGGTCTGTGGCGTCTTGATCGTGTCCCTGAATGAACATAACACGTGCACAAAGACCCTATATGGAGAGAGAGAGAGAGATGCTTATACCGCATGTCGATCTATGGGATAATTGTATAGAAATACGTCTGTCATACATGATACAATGTGGATATACGTTTCATTTCCATTCTACATTTGGGGCCGAATGTCCCATACAGCTAAATAGCGTATATACAGCTAACTGGCTTATAGCTTCTCCTTCTGGTATCCTATAAAAGCTGATCTGTATCTAGCTGCAGCTTTCTGGTATCCCACACAGATGTACCCAGCTGTTAGCTTTTGCCCTCCGCCACATTTACTCGAACTGCCACCCTCTGCAACACGATCGCGAGGCCACACGCACACAAGACCGCACGCACACACAACCACACACACGCCAGGTAACACGCACGCAAGACCACATGCACACGGAATCACACACACGCACACGCCAGGTAACGCATGCACAAAATGACACACACATGCAAGACAACACATGCAAAACATACCACACGAGATAACACACACCAAGCCATGCACACAAGAGCACACACACACACACACACACACACACACACACACAAACGAACAATTCCATGTTAGCCGATATCTTCGTCAAACACAAATATCAGGAGCAAAACAAACAGATACGAGGATATATTAGCATGCATTGACCAAAGCAGATACACAGTCAGTCTTGACAATCTATCTTTCATCATCAAGACCATTCCCATTCCATTCCCATTCCATTCCCGCTCCATTCCCATAACATTCCCAGTTCCATGGAATGTATTCGGTACATACAGCATCTGAATCCACTCATACACATCCTAAACCTCACACACATACACATTTCTCAAGCTCATGTATACACACATCCTCACCTTCAGTTATAAACCTCCTCCACCTCACACATACATACACCTCTCTCTCTCTCTCTCTCTCTCTCTCTCTCTCTCTCTCTCTCTCTCTCTCTCTCTCTCTCTCTCTCTCTCTCTCTCTCTTCGCCGGCAGCAGCAGGAGAGCGAGCAACAGACGATCAAGGTGACCGCACTAGAAGCAGCCGTAAGGCCAGAACACCATTCGCCAGGCAAGCCACCGTGTTGATTGCTGCAGGTGTTCTGATTGTGGTGGTGGAGGAGGGTTAAGATAGTGGTGGTGATTGTAGTGGTGGTTGCGGTGTTGTCTTGCTGGAGATGATGTTGGTGATGACGGATGGTGGTTGCGGTGTTGTCTTGTTGGAGATGACGGTTGGAGATGATGACAATAGGGTTTGATTTGAATGATAACAGGATTTTAGGAGTTCTAATGGTAGTAGTAGTAGTGGTAGCAGTAGTAGTAGTAGTAGCAGGTACGCGAAGTTACTGAGAAACAGATGGAATGGTCTGTGGGATTGATGTTGTGGTGGAAAGGATGTGAGAAACTGTCTTTATTCATAATTAGACTAAGAGGGACTTTTAAAAAGGAGCAGGGTAATAAAAATGGGGAAGAAGAAGAGGGGAGAAGAAGAAGAAGAGGTAGAAGAAGAAGAAGAGGTAGAAGAAGAAGAAGAAGAAGAAGAAGAAGAAGAAGAAGAAGAAGAAGAAGAAGAGGTGCAACAAAAGCAAAAATAGATAAAGAAAGAAAGAAAGAAGAAAGAGGCGAAGAAAGATGGATGAGGTGATGTTAAGCAACAGAGGAAAAATAGCAAAGTGCATGGGGCCAGTGATAGCAGGAGGTGATGGAGGGAGGTATGGCGAATGAAGGAACCGGTGGAGGAGTGAAGGAAGGATGCACCAGCCAAGGTGAGCGAGCCGCCAGAGGGGTCTCTGGGAACCACCTGGCATGCCCACCTGCCTGATGATTTTTCATCAGGTGAGGGCCAGATGGTGCAGGCTCGATTGGTTCCCCAACCATCTGGGAAGTAGACCCTGGTTGATGTCTTAATGACACAGCAGACCCTGGTTGATGTCTCAGTAACAATGATGAAAAAGAAATGTTGATGTGAATCAAATAAACTCACAAATTCACGTAAATGAGAAAGAAGAACGCAACATAAATCTTTATTTGTTTACATTCTTGACAACGTCAGGTGAAGATAGATTGAGACAATATCTTTTTCCTCTTCTGACTTGCTCCACTCCCTGAGTGTGACCAGATTCACAGTTCACCAACAAAAATTTCACTGCTTAAGCTTCGTATTTGACGATAAAACGACAGACACCTTCCATGAGCGCCTCTATATGTTTGTAAGCTTAGAAATCAAGAGACACACACACACACACACACACATACACACGTATGTGTGTGTGTGTGTGTGTGTGTGTGTGTGTGTGTGTACTCTCTACGATAGTTTTGCACGTCCTGGACTAAGGTCATCAGAGAAGGGGTCCAAGATAACACTGGGAGTACTTGGAGAAGGTCACGCAACAGTAAAGTTATGGTCTTGGCCAAGGTCACCCAACCAGGCGAACTGGCAACAAGGGATTTTGTGCACGTATGAGATGTTGTCTTTAGAGTACGTGTGTGTGAGAGAGAGAGAGAGAGAGAGAGAGAGAGAGAGAGAGAGAGAGAGAGAGAGAGAGAGAGAGAGAGAGAGAGAGAGAGAGAGAGAGAGAGAGAGAGAGATGTGTACTTACTTAACGAGTTACATGTGAACTTAGATACAGTTCTTCTGTAACATATGTTCAAGATATTCGTATGTAATCGACACGCGTATCTAAAATGATACAGAATCTAATCATTTGTTAATTAACAAGATGGAATATAGAAACTGGCGTGAGGCAGATGTCTGATGATGATGGATGATGTCTGTCGTTGCCCTGAGATAAAGAGACCAATCAGCGTACACTCCATAACCAGAAATGATAAACGTCTCCATGAATTTGAAAGACAAGTTATAAAAGATATTTATATCAGCAATTTGATTCTAAAGACAGGACAGATACACCTACAGACTATAATACGAATATCAACACTGACACTAAGACGAGAAATTGAGAAAGCCTCAACAGGTAAGACTCAGCGTAAGAGCCTTAACACACCAGATTAAGGTAGCTGGACCGACCGAAGCCAAAAAACCATTCAGCCACAAGCCAGAGGGCTACAGAGGTGTGGTTTGGTCAGCAACACGGAACGAGAAGGAGGCAGCTGTATGACCTCGGTGGTGACGAAGGGGAGGAGCCTTCTGAAACCATCTTGGGATTACTGGTGGCTAAACCCGCCCAGGTCACGACTCCGGGATGGAGGGCTGCCTGATGTGGGTAGGTCTCTTTCTAATGGGATGGTCTCTTTGTAGAGGATAAGTCTCTTTCTAGTGGATACGTCTCTTTCTAGTGGGTTGGACTCTTTCCTGTGGGTTGGTCTCCTTCTCGTGGATAGGTCTCTATCTAGTGGGTTGGTCTCTTTCTCGTGGATAGGTCTCTTTCTAGTGGGTTGGTCTCTTTCTAGTGGGTAGGTCTCTTTCTAGTGGGTTGGTCTCTACCTTTAGGCAATAATGCCTTCAGGAGAGCCAATCCCTATGTCCCTTAGGATGACATCCAGTTCGTATCAGCCGTGTGGTCATGAAGACTCTCTTAATTAGTGATCTTCCTGAAGAAGACGTCGTCGAAACCAGTTCGGGAGAACCAAGAGTTCTTAATCCTTGCGTGTCTCTCTTTCTTTTCTTTCCCCTTGCTACGTTTTCATTCACTTGACTTTCGTTTACGCTTTCCTAATTTCATTTTTCACATAAGTGTATTCTAACTGTAACAGATTAACCTCAGTTTTGTGTTTAGTTATTATCGTGTATGACCCACGTTTAGTACAAGTATCAAGGCCCATCTTTCACGTCGGTAGTCAACCACACCTGACCTTTGAACGTTAGATGACCCCTGTCTGGAAACCTGTTTACTACGTGTTTGCGTGACTGACATTCCAGAGGTTCAGCTGTTGACCTTCAGGTCTCGGTTCCCTAAATTTACAACGACCTGTAAATGAAAGATCTGTAAATCGTTCACTGTGTTAGACCCTCTGAATCTTTTACCACCGTTAGTCACAAATTACAATGTTTCTGTTGAGAATTTCATAGTTTTTACAGGAATGGAAACACACACACACACACACACACACACACACACACACACACACAAACACACACACACACACACACACACACACACACACACACACACACACACACACACAATAATCACTCCACAACTTGGATATAACAGCGTCACCGCTCCTCCACGCTTATAACGGTATGAACTCACTAATGTCGAGTTGAGCAATCAGGAACATCAACACGACCATTACCACAGCTTGTGACATCCTGTGTCTTAACCACACAGGCCTTGCGCCATCAGCCTGGTCCTCTACTGGCGTCATGCAGTACGATGTGACTGCTATATCGAAGAGCGTGAATATGTATATATAGATGGATTTGCTATATCACCCTCACCTGTGGTGGGGCAACGACGGTGTTGGTTGTTGAGGGAGATGGGGTGCTTGTGTGGAACAAAGTTGAGGGAGATGGGGTGTTTGTGTGGAACAAAGTTGAGGGAGATGGGGTGCTTGTATGGGGCAATGTTGAGGGAGATGGAGTGCTTGTATGGGGCAATGTTGAGGGAGATGTGGTGCGTATTATGGACACAATTATCGGTCATTCCCTTGACCATCTTCTGTTACACAGCTCTACAATAGAAGCCGTTGCTCACCCCTCACCACACCATACTATCATACACCCTTTCCACTTCATTCTAAGTCCTTCGTAGAGGCAGACGTAGCAGACCCTCACTACATTCTCACTCGTAACGTTACAAAGAATAATAAGATAAATCTCCCTGACTAACGTAGTGTAAGATAAGATAAGGTCTCTTCCATCTGGGGCTATCTGAGGTCAAGAGGGTAAACAACAACAGGAAACCACCTCGAATTTCCCCTGTGACCTCCCTTGACCTCTCCTCTATCATAATGTTTGTACAGAACCAGCGCAACAGTATTATTCTTTCAATATCTATTTCATTTTCATCTGTCCCAAGCCTTTGAACCTTTGCTTCTACGCGTTTAATGTGCTGTTCGCTTTATTGTGTATTCTTTGTGGTGTACTGAGTGGTGTACCGTATGATCAGTATTGTATACTGGAGTACGTATGGTATGATGGGTGCTGTATATTGTATATGGCGTGTATTTTCCAGTGTCCACTGGGTGATTCGTGAGCTGTATGAAATGTATCATGTGTTGATTTTAGCGTATAATGTTCTGCGTATCGTGAGGTGTGTATGACGTATCATGCGTTTCATAACTGTGTATTGTATGATACATGATACATGATATAAACCACCGTATTGTTAACGTCGCAAACCACCATCAACTCTTGTTAACATGATGCAAACCATTCCCTTTGTTAGTGCCAGAACCCACCATCATAACTCTTCAAAATGATGCAAACGATTGCGGTGTCTGCGTCACAAACCATCACCGAGTCATACTAAGTTGACACAAACCAATGCATCGTTAGCATCACAAACCACCACCCATATACTGATACTATCATTCAAACCACTACATTGTTAGCGTCACAAACCACCACCCATATACTGATACTATCATTCAAACCACTACATTGTTAGCGTCACAAACCACCACCCATATATTGTTACTATTATTCAAACCATTACATTGTTAGCGTCACAGACCACCACCCATATATTGTTACTATTATTCAAACCATTACATTGTTAGCGTCACAAACCACCACCCATATATTGTTACTATTATTCAAACCATTACATTGTTAGCGTCACAGACCACCACCCATATATTGTTACTATTATTCAAACCATTACATTGTTAGCCCATCATCAGACCTTCCCACTAGGAGGGCAGTGGACTGTCATCATGGTGGGGTGGTGGTGTGCGTGTTGCTGATCAGTGAATCAACAATAGATCAATTCTGATCCTGGCGCTGAGGAAATTACTACGTCGTGTAGATTCGTAACTTGATACCGAATGGTAGTAATTTATAAGTGGTCTTGGCATAATGACAGATGAGAAGACTGAAGCTACATTAAAAAGCAATGAATCACTCTGTATAACCAGAAATACCAGGGGTAAGAGATGTCAATTTCTTTTGGGGAAATATATTTCATACAGTCTCGAATATTTTCAGGATGAGCAACGATACATCGTCAGCCATAAAGCAAGAATACTTTAGCTTTAAAAGCCACAGATTAAATGTAAAACTTGTGATGAACATTGATATGAACTTTGGATGAATCTTTTCAATTGGTTCTCTGTCAACAACATGATGAGGTCTTCGTCTTGGTCCGTGAAAGTCGACATCACTGTGGGCGTGGCTGCCTTCTACATATGTACAAATCATGCGCACTTTATATATCTCTGTGTGCGTATAAATCTGAGCACACACTCGTATGTTGCCGAGCGTATCAATGTGGAAATGTGTGTGTGTGTGTGTGTGTGTGTGTGTGTGTGTGTGTGTGTGTGTGTGTGTCTACATATCAGAAAGGAGAATGCGCTCCACCTGAGACGGTTTCCCATTCGCCTAGATATGATTGCATCATCTCATGCCATCCATCTTTTCCCAAGTACCCAACATCCAGGTGAGATCCTCCTCCTCCTCCTCCTCCTCCTCCTCGCTAAAACTATTACCTCAGGTTTTACGAAACTTAACACTTTCTACTTCCCACCTTCGGTCTGTTAAGTCACTTAGGTCGTCTGGGGGTCACGCGAGAAGTACGACTCTCGGCCGAAGATGAGGCGAGGGAAAATTTGATTCGCACCAGAGGAATTACCGTGCTATTATTGTTCCGAGTGTGTGTGTGTGTGTGTGTGTGTGTGTGTCATTCTCGTTATCTTAGAAGACAGTCCTGTCTACTGAGACGGCTGAGTCTGCAGCCATCGTCTCCTCCTCAACCTATCTGGTGTTTACCATACCAGGAAAGCAACATCTCGTCATCCAGTACTCGATCATGCAGTACCTCAGCTTCTACCGAACCAATCTTCTGCTCCACGACAGAGCGAGGGAGACAGATCGTCAACACCGTCTCGAACCTCCCGTCAACAGAACCGCAATCACTCAGTCGCTAACGGGATCATCCAATTACTCCAGCGGAAGACGTCGTCGAACAGGTTGATTGTCACTCTCTGCTTCAGAACCACGTCCCTCTCCAACTGGTCTGCTACGGTGTTCTACCCGTGCAATTACCCTCCCTCTGGCTCGATCGACTCCACCAGCGAACGGATCATTTGAGTTGAAGAGGGTCGTCGCCCTCGTGAGCAGTGAGTGCCGGAGAGAGAGAGAGGAGTTCGTCCTCCCGACGACCTCTGCGTCAGAAGTGTTAAGAAGGGTTACTATGTACTCTGTCAGTGAGTACCTCCTCTTCTCCTATCTCTCTCTCTCTCTTTCTGTCTATCTATCTCTCTATCCATCTATCTCTTTTTCTCTTGCACTTGCTTTCTCTTTACCGTCTTTTTAACTCCTCTCAAACCCCACCTGACCCACCTAGACACCACGGTGTCCCAAGAGAATGGCAGTACCTCAGATGTACCTAACACCCAGTACCCTCACCAGTACCAGAACGTACCCTATGCCCGGTCAGGTTGTACCATATGTACCCTTAGGCGTACCTCGCGCCGAAGTCCCCTACAGAGGTACATCTCCAAGTGTCTTGAAGTTTACACCATATTATCTGCACATGCAGTAGTAAACCCCTCACTCTGTTCTTCAGCAGTGTAAAGTGTAACCCAAGTCCGTTTTCTCTACAGCACCGTACCCCAGTGTCACTTGTCTCTAAAGCAGAGTATCCCATTTCACGTATCACTGTGTGTGTGTGTGTGTGTGTGTGTGTACTCAACGTCCATAGTCACCACAAGGATGTAAACACTATCCAGTACACAGTGTACTACACACCCAGGTTCTTCACCTTAGTGGTATAAGTCACATCTAGTACCCTACACCTATACACCCACAACGGCGTACCTTACACCCAGGACACCCAACGAAAGTGTAGACGACAGGAGCATATCCACAGCAGTGTACCCTACACCCGCTTGCCACAAGTGAATTCCATTCCCCACCTGAGGCGTCACACAGAGGAAGCTTGACCAACGGGAAGTCTTGTGTAAAGTTGACGTAGCCATCGAAGGAACAGCTGAACATTTCGTGTTCTATCTGTATTTTACGGCCGTTACGCAGTCTATTTACGACTACGTATACGTGACAGCACCAAAAAATGTATTTTTTTCCCCTAATCCGAGCCTCCATATCAAACTAAGTCATTGCACGTCTTCCAGAGAAGTTTCGGGTTTGATACTTGATGTGTCTCATGGCCAGGCCCTAGAGACACCGATGAAAAAGTCACCAGAACACCGCTAATCATGCCTGGAGGAGGGGAAGGAGGCGTGCGGCAAGACCATCGTGAGGTTTTACGGAGAGTACGTAAGACCTGTCGTAATCGCAGGGAAGCGAGTGGGGGTCTGGGACGAGTCGCAAGAGAAAGGGAGTGAATAGTGAGGGTAAATGACAGGAAGTGAGGGACATTTGTGCTGATACGAGGGAGGAAGTTGAGCAAGGAGGAGGAGGAGGAGGAGAGATGGCCAAGGGTGGTCCCTACTGGTGGCCGGAAATCCTCCATTGCTACATATCATTACCTGATTCCTAACCTACCAGCCATGGAAGACAGAGGTATGTTTGTTGTTCTCCTCTGAGACGTGATAGACATGTCTACCAGACGCGTAGTATGTTAGATGCGTCTTTATGACATAACGATAGACAAGTCTCCTATATGCTATATTAGACAAGTCTCCTATATGCTATGGTAGACAAGTCTCCTATATGCTATGTTAGACGAGTCTCCTATATGCTATGTTAGACGAGTCTTAAAGACGTAGAGTTAGACAGCTGTCTTGTATGCTGTGTTAGATGTGTCTCCTGGACGCAGCAGCCACAATCTACCTATTACGTAAGACTAACGTCACACCGACTAGAGAAGCTGTTGGGAGTTGACAACTTTTTGGTCTGATTTGCTTGACATTCAACTTTTGGTGGTCTCTCGCGCACGTGTGTGTGTGTGTGTGTGTGTGTGTGTGTGTGTGTGTGTGTGTGTGTGTGTGTGTGTGTGTATGTGTGTGGTTAAGTAAAAGCTGAGATCCCTACTACTTATGGGTATTGATTATGTGTTTACTGTACCAGTGGGTATAAATATGTACATTTTGGGACTTTATGTAAATCGGTGCATGTGTGTGGATACATGAAGCGGATATTATAGTATATCTCTGCAGATGTATGTATATCCACGCAGGTATACATTCTCCTTATGATGCTGTTTGAATGTCTATATGTATGAATCATGTGCAGCTGTGTGTGTATAAACGCTCGTCACACACACACACACACACACACACACACACACACACACACACACACACACACACCTCCCCCCATCCGTCATAACATTGTTATATGTTCATGTACGTTCTCTTTATGAACAGACTAACCGCCCCTACCCAACGTCTACCACAGTGATCCTCTACTTGGCCCTCATCAATTCCCAACATCATCTCCCTAACCCCAACCCTCCCCCAGACCCACTTTTATAGCCATATATACGTGAAATCCTCCTCTTCCCCAATGCCTACACCCCACCCCTGACCCGCCAAGTCCCTAAGGGAGGGAGTGGCGGAGGTAGGGGGAAGGTAGGGTAGGGTTAAGGTAAGGAAAGGCCCCCAGAACCAGTGAAAGTCAGTGAAGGTCGCTATGTGAGAAGGCAGGAGGAGGAGGGAGGTGGCGGCCCAAGAGAGAGAGAGAGGAGGAGGGGAGGGCGGAAGGCTGGATGGGAAAGGAACCTTTTCCTTTTCTTTTCTTTCTTCGTTTTTTTTTAGGACCTTCGCCGCGAGGCAGATTAACCTTCCATGTTTCTTAATATTTCCTTACCAGCAGCGGGAGGTTGAGGCATGGCTGGTGGTGTACAGCTGAGGCTGTGATGATGACGTATGGTTTCGTCAGATAGGTTTGATTTTTGCTGCCAGTGTAGGTTGTGAGTGCTGCTGCTGCTGCTGCTCTGCTTGATCTTATACTCCTATTACTGCTGATGCTCCTGCTTTTCTCATCTGCTAATGCTGTTGTTCCTACTACTACTACTACTACTACTACTACTACTACTACTTCCGCTGTTATTACTACTACTACTACT
Source organism: Panulirus ornatus (assembly GCF_036320965.1). Taxonomy (NCBI): domain Eukaryota; kingdom Metazoa; phylum Arthropoda; class Malacostraca; order Decapoda; family Palinuridae; genus Panulirus; species Panulirus ornatus. The sequence goes on along the minus strand of NC_092271.1, from coordinate 26,667,923 downwards.
ATATTCGTAACATCTGCTCTGCAAACCATTAGGTCTATCATCTCAGACTTTAGTTCTTGTCTTTGCCTCTGAGAGCAACACTCGATGGGAACTCCCTCATCCACGACAGCATATTGCCCAACGCCAGTAACAATGCATACTTGACCCTTGGTTCACAAGCGATCAATTACCACCTCCCAGCAGCGTCCTTGACAACCTGAAGGATAACCATCTGCGTCATGACTACAACCTGAAGGATAACCATCTACGTCATGACTACAACCTGAAGCATAACCATCTGCGTCATGCCTACAACCTGAAGGATAACCATCTGCGTCATGACTACATTTGCATTGGTTAAGTCACGACCAGGAGTGATTTCCCTTCTGTAAACACCAGGAACCCATGACAACCACCAAAAAGCCATGACAACCACCAAAAAGAAACTATGTTCCCTCCAGCTTCAGCGAGCAGTTCAGGAAGAGGGTAAATCATCGCCTTCTTTTTTTGGAGGGGGACACTAAATAATATGTCAACAAGGTGGAACGTCTGTCACAACGGCGTACATACATCCAGCGGAGTGTGAGCCTCTTTGGGCTGGGGGGGAAGTTATGATGTGAAACTTGACTCGAGCGGTACACCGACGTGGCTTCTGAGGCAGCCTGGAGATTTCGACATTTCATTTTCGCCGATAAGATGACCGTCACCCATTGCCCCTCCTTAACACTCCAACAATAATGGCAATAGATGTCGTCTGTCCCTCTGGATGATGTATCTAGTGAGGCTTTCCAGGATGTACTCAAGAGACCATTTCCTCCAAGGTCTGTCCTTTAGGCTAGACAGGGACATCCACTTCATTCGCTCCGTCAGTACTTGTTGAGCAGAGAATCTACTGTGGTGGCGCGAAGGAGGAAGAGGAGGAGGAGGACTGGCGTGGCTGATGTCGAGGTGCAGGAGAAAGTACAGGTGGCCACCCTAGTCAAGATTTATTCTAGGCACAGAGGTCCAGGTCGCTCAGATGGCGAGAGTGTCGGTGTTTCACCTCACGCCTTGCTTGCTTCTCTTTCACTCACACCTGCACTTCCTCCACACTTGAGGCCATGTTTGTTCATTCTGGACACGTAGGTGATGAGGTTGACGTAATGGAATATAGAGGTATTTTGCTGTACAACGTGGTACAGAGAGTTTCTGTGAGTATAACACTTGTTCACACACACACACACACACACACACACATACATACATATATATATATATATATATATATATATATATATATATATATATATATATATATATATATATATATATTGTTGATGGAGCTTTCATTAAACAGTTCGCAAGAAAAAACATAGTAAACTTCCAATGGGTAAAAAAAATCTGTGTAACGCTTTCACACAAACAGACACACACACACACATACACACACACACACACACACACACACACACACACACACGTAAAAGTGAAAGTCATACAGGTCAGACGTGTGGTGGGGGAGGGGGAGAGTTGGTGGTGGTGGAGGTGGGTGGGGTGAGGGAGACCTGACCCGCCGCCTCTCCTGTAGCTCTCGCGTTCACCCCAACCCACACACCAAGTCTTGTCACCACGACTCCATTTTCTCCGGGAAACGATCCCTTAAAAAAAAAAATGGCTAAAAAAAAAGAAAAAAGAAGCTAATCACTCGTCTTGTTAATATAAACGATCATTATCGTTAGTTACGAAAGAAGACGAGTAGAAAAAAACAGATATATTATTAGGTTCTGACGAGCCACAGTTGTGAACTTCCACATGAAAATGAGAAAAGAAAGAAAGAAGTAAAAGACAACAACAAGGTTCTTGATGTGGCTGGCTATGCAAGAGCGTCTGGGGCGCAGAGAAAGCGAGCGACGGGTAGCCATCCAACCATCTCCCCCCCAGACCATCGCAACATGAACTCTTTCCTTCCTCCTTCTTGACTTCCTCCGTGTCTTCTCCTTCTTTATTAAGTCATGTATCTACTCACCGACAGCTGCCAGGTCTCTCTCTCGTACCGTGATGCCAATTTGCTTATAACAACACTGGAGGCTGTCGCGAGCAGCAATACGAATATTTCTTGTGATATCAGTCACTATGGCAACACTATCTTTGAATGGGATAATCTGACTCCCACTTGCTTGTCTGCGTCGTAACACTGGCATTTCTTTATATAGAATTGAACTGAACCTTTCTCGATAGATGACTGCTAAATCTATGTATCTTTAACATAATGTTGGCTGTATGAACTAGGGAAAAAAGATTTTTATCACAGGATAGTCTCCGAGTATCTTATCCACCAGACAGAATTGTGATTACCAACTTAACTTTCTGGTATCTGCTGAGTTGTAAGCTACCGGCTTCTAAATAGGTCATTATTTTCTGTGAATTACATAATGAGAAAGTATTATCTGAACGCTTTTTTTTTTATATATATTTTTCTCCCCCATCTTTACAAAGAACGAAAGACAAAAACATCACCATCAGACCTGATCTCTTACGATGATTCGGTTACTTTCAAATCACCTGTGGACAAGTCAGGAAAGGAGGGGCGAGTCGTCACAACGTTCGAATCATGATAATAACCTGTTACTCTGAATCGCACGAGAGTCTGAATATAAAAAAAAAAAAAAAATCGCGAGTCTATCGTCACAAAGTCAAGTCCGAGAGCTATGGCTATACGATGCTTGAAGTGGATGATCAAGCGAGGGTGTTTAGTACTGTGGCTAACAAAGTGGATGATCAAGCGAGAGTCTTTAATACTGTGGCTAACAAAGAGCAGATCATCGAATGTTAAAAAAAAAAAAAAGGTAGAGTAGATCGAGGAAGACAGTCAAGCGAGAGCCTGTAGTGTAGTGACTGGTAAATATGACATGCAAGGAAGAGAGTGACTGGTAATAATAGTCATGATGGCTAGTCAAGCAAGTGTCTCGGTGGAGTTCGGTAGTGTGTAGTCATGCGAGAATCTAAACCGATAAAGGCAAAGTCAGTTTTAGATGGAAATTATGGCCTTTTTTTTTTAGAGTGAGGGTGTGGAGGCTGTGGCCTCTGGAAGAGTGTGGGATGAGTGATGAAGTCTGTGTTAAGGTGAAGTGTGAGGTCCCGTTTGTCTGGGGTTTGAAACGAAGGAACAGAAGAAAAGGGATAGAGACAGTCGAGAGAAAGCAACAGACAGAACCAGATTATTGAAAGGGAGATCAAATGAGAGAGAAAGAGAGCAAAAGAGAGAGAAAGAGAATGAATTAGAAAGGTGAAGGTAGTTCCTACCTACGACCACCTACTTACAAGTCCCTACGTACTTATGACCGCCTACCTACGTTACCTACCGATAAGTACCTACCTATAAGTACCTACGACAGGATTTTGTCATGATTGGTAACGGAAGTATGGAGGAAAGACGTGTAACAGAAGATCTGTTGACCTAAGACTACGTTATCTGTTTATGATCCGTTACTTATCTGTGGCTAATCTTGCGCGTGGGTTAGGGTAAGGACGAAACAGTAGGTAAGATGGCTACTACTCTCTCTCTCTCTCTCTCTCTCTCTCGCTCCATTTTAAAGTTGTTCCCACCTGTTTCCGAGAGAGAGAGAGAGAGAGAGAGAGAGAGAGAGAGAGAGAGAGAGAGAGAGAGAGAGAGAGAGAGAGAGAGAGCTACTACTGTCCAGGTAGTTCCTAAAGCTTAAGGCTTCAGCAGTGTTCTACTCTCACTATCATTAAGGAGATGGGCGGGCAGGCCAGCATGGCGTACCTAGACCAGGTAATAATAAGTCACATTTCCTGGCGACTGACACAGTATCTTTCACTCCTGCCTGACTTATAAGTAGATAAAGTGGTTCACTTTTTTTTACTTGTACTTATTACCACTTATCATCACTACTATGCTGTAATGAAGATGCGTTTCGCGTGACCCTTAACCATCAGGTCAAAGGCTTGTGGCGTCGAGGAAGCAATGAAAATAAGGGTTGTGGTGAAGATGCGCGCACGTGTGTGTGTGTGTGTGTGTGTGTGTGTGTGTGTGTGTGTGTGTGTGTGTGTGTGTGTGTGTGTGTGATGTGAAGTGAATGTCGGTCTTATCAAGGATGTAGTGAAAATGACTTTGGAGGTGACACCATCCATAACAAACATGATGGTGAGTGAGTGGTAGTGTGGAAGGTGACATATCCCCATTCGATGTTGACATTTCGAGATGACTTTTTTCCCCCCATTCAACTGCCTCAAATAAAGAGATGAAAGATCCTTGTAGACTCGGTATTGCCACAGCGGTGACGATTTCTCCTGCCAACCGGTGTGTTCGGGTCTGGTCTGTAGCGCTCGAGCTGTCAGCTTCCTGGAATATGTTTCAGAAGTGAGAGTGACGGGTACTGAGCCAGCGAGGGCTGTCGTGTGTGTAGGGGTGTGGTGTGTGTGTGTGTGTGCGTGTAGGGTGTGGTGTGTGTAGGGTGTGTATGGGATAGGTTGTGTGTCTAGGGTGGGATGTGTGTGTGTGTGTGTGTGTGTGTGTGTGTGTGTGTGTGTGTGTGTGTGTGTGTGTGTGTTGGAGTGTCTGATACGCTGATAGAAGCACAGTTGTATTAAACCTTTATCCACGTAAGAGTTGACGGTGAGATTCTATACAGCGTGGAGTGGTAGGGCGTAAGATGGTGTGATGTGGTGAATGGTAGGGTGTGGTGTGTGTGTGTGTGTGTGTGGAGGGGGGGGGAGGGTGGTTGAGTGTGTGTGTGGGGAGGTATAGTATTGGAGTTCGATCCCCTTCCCTCCCAGCGTCCCTCCCTCTCGTCCCACCCACCTCAGCTTTCACCTGCCACGGCCGGGTGGGGGCTGGCACGGGGTGGTGACTCCTCCTCCGCCTCCTCCTCCTCCTCCTCCTCTCCTACAACATGGCCACTGGCCTCGCCAGCCAGCCTGGCTGGCTGGCTGGCTGACCCGCCGCCAGTCGACTTTCTTTGTTGCCAAGTATTTTATTAGGTTCTCTGGCCAGGGCGGTCTAGCTGCTTTCTTGTTGATCATAGGGAAGGTGTGGGATGGGGGCTATGGTTAAGCTCTCTCTCTCTCTCTCTCTCTCTCTCTCTCTCTCTCTCTCTCTCTCTCTCTCTCTCTCTCTCTCTCTCTCTCTCTCTCTCTCTCTCTCTCTCTCTCTCTGTAACCCTGAGGAACCTCACTTGTTTCCCAGTGAGGTAGACTTCGATCCATTAATAAAGAAAAAAATCTATCCTTAACACTAGCCTGCAATTCTAAACCCTTCTGTAAGTCTATCGAGCGAGGCTGTGAGGAGTGTTACCTGATAGACAGACAGACAGACAGACAAAGATAGAACAGTGAGAGTGTTTCTTCCTCTGCTGCAGAAGCCTGTGAGATCTGCTCGGCATGATTCTACCTTGGAATTCTCCTATTTCCTGTTCTTTTCCAGCAGCCTGCACACATCACGCTAGTTAGTGAGACACTTCTGTAATTCAGGCTTCCTTCCCTATCACCTTAATGAAAGATTGGCACCACAATTTACTCGTCTCAGTTTGGTGGATATATATATATATATATATATATATATATATATATATATATATATATATATATATATATATATATATATATATATATATATATATGTATATATACATGTTTTAACGTACACCATCGTACAGATGGCTTAGAAATCCTTCAACGAACAGCAGGAAAACAAGGATGTTGGTCAAGCAGACTTACACACACACACACACACACACACACACACACACACACACACACACACACACACACACACGCCACTCTGGCCTTCATATAGAGCGACACTTAATGTTAAAGGTACAACAGGCATGCCTCACGCTGCGTAGATAAGACACACACACACTAACCCCTCTATCCTTCAGGGGGACTTGCCTCCCTCGTTACTAGGACGTCTGGTTAGCCATGGTCCGTCGTGTGGGTGACATTGACCAAGTGATGATTTAAGGATGACTTGAGGACTTCGTAAAAGCAGGAACCTTAGTGAAAATCATAAGTGTTAAGTGTATCAAGGATGACTGTGGTTTTCTAAATCCTTAGAAAACGAGGAGAGAAGTGACAGAAGATGAAATCTTAATCTATGAAAGTCATCAACTGTTTTGATAAGAATAAACTTTCATGAAGTTGTCTTGAAATTCTTTCTTTGTTGTCTGAAACTATCATTAACATCTTCTGTAGTACTGAATTTAGTTTTTTCATATGTGAGGCATGCCTGATGATGTGATTATTACACGAAAGTGCACTTGGGAACTTGTCGTGTTTCATTTTCCCCGTAGACTCGTAGGGATATATATATATATATAAATATATATATATATATATATATATATATATATATATATATATATATATATATATATATATATATATATATATATATATACATATTGTATTTTGGTTAATCACAGACCGAGTGTTATCAGCACACGTTGTGTTTTGACTGGTACTGTACCGTAGATGCCATAGCAAACAAAGAGAGGTTTATGTAGGTTATGTGTTCATTCATTTTGTGTTTATTTTTAAACATTCCGTGAGTCTTTAGCTTCGTGCATGACCTTTGACATCGCGGAGTTGACCTCTCATAACCCGGTTCTCCGGTACACCCCATTTGATGGCCAAGAACTTGTATTTAGCAACCTTGACTCTCGCCTCAATCATTTTTCTTTAAAAAGTTTCCTGGTTTTTAGATTTGACTGACTTGCTGGACCTTAACTCGCTGGTTGGCCTTGAAGGAGAGGGTGAGATGGTGGGTGGTGGGTGAAATACTCGAATGACCTTGATTTCCTTCATGTCTTGACCTTCACCAGTTAATAATCTATCAAGCTCACACCTTGTTTGGAGTCATGGTCGTTTGCTGGACAATGGAAAGTTCAAATAATCATCAGGTGTTACTATTTGTGCATGGCCGGATGTCCGGGCGAGTGACCCGTGACTTTATAACAAGGAACACACACACACACACACACACACACACACACACACACACAGAGGAAGGTGTTACTTACCGATAGCTTCCTGGTGCTAGTTGAGACATTAGAAAATGAAATGAGGTCAATAACGATAATTTGGGAGGAGGTTGTCCCACTTTCCATGTATGACGAATCCTCTGTGAGTAGGTAGTCAGTCTCCATACCTCAGCCTGGGTCTGAATATTATCACGTACGTAAGTAACAGGTTTGTTATGCCTCTTGTCAATCCAGGAATATTACGTACCATACCTGGGTGTGGCAATTCAGTGTACACAGTCAAGTGGAGGTAGAACAATAAAGAGAGACATTTTAATGCGTGTTTTACTGGAGGAGGCTTGAAAGTGGGGCATCACAGCCTCAGTGTGAGGTCAAGAACATCGTCCCTTGACCCCTGGGAAGGTCATCCTTTTGACCAGTGTGATGAATGGCCAAATAAAATGCCTCTAGTAATACAAGTGTTTATAGAAGATTCACTTTTAGCATTAAATACGTTTAAGTATAATCAACGTCTTCATTAAGACCTCGTCTTTCACTCACTTCTTGATCAATCGGTCCTCCACTGTGTGGCATCCGTCCTTTACAGTGTGTTCAACGTGATTGTGTCATCAGGCCTTCAAATATGCATCTTTTTTACGATTTCTCTGTCCCTTCTTTACTCTCTCTCTCTCTCTCTCTCTCTCTCTCTCTCTCTCTCTCTCTCTCTCTCTCTCTCTCTCTCTCTCTCTCTCTCTCTCTCTCTCTCATCCTACTTCCAGCTGTGTTAAATGAGTTATCTCTACTACACTCACTTTCGAATTATGTGAACGTAGTGGGAAGTGCGGAGGAAAGAGATAGGCTCCTTGATATCTCGGTGTATTGTAAGCAAGTGTTATAGGTCATTAATTATGATTCATTTGTTTAATATCCCTCATCTTTGTCAGCCAGTTAACTTCTTTTTATGAAAATAAGAAATTTAGGATACTCAAGGAAAGACATCTATATTTCTGAAGTTATGGATCCCTATTAGAATTTGAAAGACTTCATTTGAACTTTAATTCAAAGTGCATATTGAGTAGAATATTCATTTCATAACTCTAGCGTGTGTACATCTAAGAGGCGATGGAAAACAGTTTGGCTGCCAAGGTAATTTTCTTTAGTTTACCCTCACATGTTCAGAGAAAACGGTAGCATAAGAGAGAACTATGTTTAGAGGGGATACTTCTCTTTATTTAAACTATATAATGCTATTACTATATAATGTATACTACGTTGACCTGATCGCCAAATCTAATATAGAATTAACTAATATATGTTTTGGTTTCATATCTAACATGATAGTGAGTTAATGTTCATTCACAATTTCATAATATGGAGTGATATTATAGTCAAACCGATACAGTATCAATCTCGATGTATGATTCAGTACTGACACCAATACTATATTTTCTTCGTTGTATTGTGGGATATTACAGATTCTCTATCATCACTTGTTTAAGTGATAGAGAGAGATAGCAACTATAATAAAACCCTCTGGTATTTGGCATCGTTTGTAAGAATGTCAGTGGCATGTGAGGATATCTAAATACTAGGGCACTGAAGATGTCGAAGACAATCAAATCCTCTTCTTCATCAGAGTAAAGAAAAACTTGTCTCTGATTAGGACGACTGTGGCTATAAAATGTGTTTTGTTCTTGTCGTCTCACGTAAACTGCTTCTACAAGAAAGGTGTTGACGCTTCGATTCATAGATACATCGAAGGAACTGGTAAACAAAAAAAGATCTGTTAGTCTGTAATGAAGTTAATTTATGAAAAAAAAAAGACCCGATGAAATTGTTCCATTAGCAGTAATGATGTTAGTAGCATTCAGAACGGCTGACATGGCTCACTGTTGTTGACCCAGGTTAAGGTAACTCCACTACAGATGTCGAGAAGAAAATGAGCTTCGAGACTTTGAAACGTCTCAGACACTGAAGCGTTTCTGTGAAGTTACTCTGAGAAACGTCGGTGGCGCTTGGTATATCATCAGCCACTGGTGTCGTTATCTTGGATGCTACGTGTGACCTCAGTCGGGTCAAGAGTCGAGGGCAGAACAAGCGAGGTCAAACGTACAAACAACACGATAAGGTTGAGAATAGCTCAGACTATTGTAGAAGGAGGTGAGGAAGAGGAGATGGGGGAAGACCATGTGGTTTCAGCCACAAAGAGACGAACAAAATAACTCATCTTGATCGACTTGGAAAGTGTTCAGCTGGAGAAGCAAGAGAGAAATGATGCTCCACTTGACTATATATGGCGAGGAGAGTCTGCCTTCTTTTTATTCCTTTGCCTTTAGTCAGAGGGAAAGATTACTGTTTTTGTACTACCTTCACTACCACACTACCACACTAACATGCAACTTCCACATTTGTTCGTGAGTAGTTTCAACTGACTTCCTCGCAGAATGATTGGTTGGTTGGTTGGTTAGATAGTTTGTTGGTTGATCGGCTGGTTGGTTGGATGGTTGGTTAGATAGTTGGTTGGTTAGTTGGCCTATGAACTACTAGGATCATTCAGACTCCTTCATGTCAAGTTACCACATCCATCACCCAAGAAATCATTAACACTTTCTTCAGGTGTTAGAAGATCAGTCTAAGACCACATACTGTCCTATTGAACATGTAGCCATTGTGGAAAGGAATAGTAAAATCCTGACTTCATCTGAAAATAAAATATCAATGTCGTTTTCATAGATAGAATAGTGAAGCAACAAAGAGGAAGACAAGCAGATGAATGCCATTAGATACAGGTACTTTATGATTAAGGTGGAGGTGTTCTGCTTTCACCACACCAGCAGACACCCTTGAGGAACAGGAAGACAAGCAGCTCACACAGTGTCTGCATCCTCATCCTTCTTCGTCAGTCACATGTGCTATAGAAAAATGAAATAAAGATAGCCTAAGATGAGTGATATATTTCAGTACTTTTGAAGACGCGCAGGAAACTGAAAGAGGAAGAGTTATATCTTCATACCCACACAAACGTATTAAAAGAAAACGAAATTTATGGTGGTAAAAGAAAGACAGAAAATGGTTTCAAGGAAACCTTAGATAAACATGCACCTGGAGAATATTACAAAGGTCGTCCAGGCACAGTCGTCCAAATGACCTAAGAATATCTTCATTATGGAATCATTTTCATAAATACTTACTTGTGATCCTTTCTGCTTCCTCGTTTTTCTTCTTCGGAATCAAAGTTTTCCTTATGGTTAGTGACGGCACAGCAGTGAGCCAGCACTTCAGTAGCTGTCTTGTTTCACTCCCTTCACATAGGTAAGCTGTCTTTCCTCTCTGCCTCACCCCACATGCGGGCTGCTGGCAATCAGTCCACATACATACGATCTCTCCATCCCAAACTGAACACTTGCCAACACGTAACTAATAGGACTCGTCCGTCGTGAGCTACGTGTTAGCCCTGCCTTTTGGCAGATCTCGCCGTAAGTACTGGTAAGTAATTAAGTACTCGTAAGAATTCTAAGTACTTGTAAGTAAGTAAGTACTCGTCAGTAAGTAAGCGCTCGTAAGTAAGTAAGTAAGTACTCGTAAATAAGTAAGTGCTAGTAATAACTCTAAGTACTCGTAAGTAAGTAAGTGCTCGTAAGTAAGTAAATACTCGTAAATAAATAAGTACTGTCTCTTATAGACACTTATAACACTCTGTTATCACTCCTTTGTTTCTATTTCTTATAAAGGAAAACCACATTTTCCTGTCACTTCTGATGGAACTGAAGGATTTCGGAAACTATTATTTATTTCCAAATCCTGAAAAAAAGAATTTCCCTTTTCATCACTTTCCTTTGAGTTTCCTGCATGATTTTTCTATTCTTTTCATTTGAAAGAGAGAGAGAGAGAGAGTAAAGGTCATACGTATCATATATGATGAATAAGATAAGGTCAGGTAAGGCCACTGAATTATTACGTAACCACTTCATTCTGTGGCTCACTTCGCGACGACCCTCTTTGTCTCTGCTGCAGGAGAGGAACGCCCCCTCCTCCTGCAGCTCTCTACGGACGTCCGGTTCCTGACATCGCCAGAGTGGCGTGGCATCACGTCACAGGATGCAGTCAGTCGCTGTGGGGGTGGCGGCTTGACGTCACGTCACGCGACAAGCAAAGAGCCAGTTTGGCTCCTTTGAAGAAGAGAGTTCGACTGAACAGAAAAAAAAAAATGTCGACAGAATATTAGAAAAAAAAGCAGATATCGAAATAGGGAAGGCCTTTCCGTAAGCCAAAAAAGCCATACATAGAGATAGATAAACCTAACCTAACTTATAACCTAACCTAAGCTAAGCTAACTTAAGCTATCCTAACTTATCCCAACCCTAACCTTCATCAGACAGTCATAACCTATTGCTACTTGCCGTATGATACCTACTTCATTTTTTTTAAGTGATATTCCATTAATCCCATTTTAGTATTTTGGACTTTACTAATACTTAAAAATCTTTTTTTTTAGGAAACTATCGAATTTGTAAGTAATGATGACGTAAGGCTGTATTATTTACTAACACAATGACTGAGTTCGAGAAGCAAAATTAAGGGAGAGCAGAGCTGAATTATTTTTAAAGGTTTGTCTTAGGCTAATTTTTAGTGGGTTTTAATTAGGTGTTTTCAAAGGACTTATCTCGATTAGGGGAATTATCTCGAGTTATCTTCACGGTACAGAGATATCTTAAGGGGATTTATCTCGAGTTATCTTCATGGTACAGAGGTATCTTTAGGGGAATTATCTCGAGATATCTTCATGGTACAGAGATATCTTAAGGGGATTTATCTGGAGTTATCTTATGGTTTATCTGGAGTTATCTTATGGTTTACATATTTCGATATCAGTACATGGAGGATATGATGATTCATTGTTTACCGTCGTTGCGTCGGCCCAGCCAGCCACAAGGCTCTCTGACGCACTGATGGTGTCACGAACGAAGACGAAAAAGTCCAGTGTGCTCTGGATGGTCCGCATGACGTCATACGAACGCCTCTCCGTATGGCATAGGAATTACTCACTTGACCATCTATCGCTCTCTCTATGGTATACCTCCTTATTTTTTTCTCATTTGAATCTTTCTGGAAGTGTCTGGAATACGATGATATGACGACTTGAATGCGACGGTACAAACCTCAAGGCCGACGGTGCGACACCTTCAGTGCGACGGTACGACCCTTTCAGTACGACGGTGCGACATCTTAAGTACGACGGTACGACCTCTCAGTACGACGGTGCGACACCTTAAGTGCGACGGTACGACCCTTGAGTACGACAGTACGACCCACTGGTATGATGGCCTCTTGTTTGATATCAAGAACAAAAGTTTGTATCTAAATCTTACCCAAAAATTATCTGAATCATTACACCTAAATTTGCTACATGAAACAGATTCATATTTTTCCCCTTCATAAAATAATTTCAGAAAATATCCACAATACATACAGTTTGGATGGTCCTGGAGCCTTCCGACTTTAGTAGGTACGACAAACTTCTGTGATAATAGACAACATGACAACTCTGTCGATAAAAGCGTTTACGTAACATACGTCAAAGATTCCTGTCTCGGTAGCGCTAAGATAACTATGTCAACTATACACAGGTATTCTGACCACTCGCATGACGTAATTGGTAGTTAGCTGAGTAAGGTTTAACGTTGTGGTTCGCTTACTTTTTTCTGTGAAACGTTGGAGACGACAGTATACCAGGTGCTTCCACCAGCTGGTCGAGAGGACTCGACCAGGACGGTGTGTGTCAACCAGTTCTTGGTAAGGTCAGAAAGTTCACTTGACCGTTCATTATCATTACCACTTTTTATTTACCCTTGACCTTTCATCATTACCCTTTAGAAATCCCTTTACCTTTAATTACTACCCTTTATACATTCTCTTAACCTTTGATTTTACCCTTCATACATTCTCTTAACCTTTGATTACTACCCTTCATACATTCTCTTGACATTTCTTTATCATGCTTTAGATGCTTGGAGAGAACATTGAGCATACTAAATAAAGTATGAGGTGTTATTTCAGTATCAAAGAATATCGGAATATGGATGAGCAAAATAGGAGGGGGCGAATTGTGAGAAAAAATGGTTGAGCAAAATGATAAATGAAATGGATGAGCCAATTATTTGAGAAAACGAGGGATAAATTATTTGAGGAAATGGGTTGATAACTTACGAAATATCGGGTGTACAAAGGACTAAAATTAGATGAGGTAATTATCATTAGAGATATTAGAATTCCGTCATAAACTATTTCTGTCAATTTGATAATCACATATGCTGGTGCAAATCTTTGATGGCGTAATTAGGGATGCAGTGTACTGCCATGTCACTGTACACCAACACGAATAGTGTAATAATGTAACTGTTATCGTATTTTGCCGACAACCATCATAAATCTATCCTGTTATCCTGATATCGTAGTGTGAGGTGGTGTGTTCGTGCCGTCTCAAGATAACGAGTGTGAAGAATAGTGACCAAGTGGACGTGGCATATGTTATACGCCCATTGTAATTTGTTGAAGTGCGTTCTAATTGGATGATATTCACTGTAATTGGGTACGGGGCACTGTAAATAGGTGATCTACATTGTTATTAGGTGATCTATATCGTAATTAGCTGACCTAGTTTGTAAATGAATGATCTACTTTATGATTAAGTAACTTATGTTGTAAATTTGCGACATACGTTGTATGTGAGTGATCGACGTCGTAATTGGGTGACCTGTATTGTAAAATGGGTGATTTACGTTGTAAATGGGTGATGTGTGTTGTAACTGTTTCACCTATGTAGTAACTGATAGATAAATGCTGTGATTAATTGAGGTGCTTTGTAATCAAATGAGGTACATTGTAATAGGGTCAAGTACATTGAAATTGGACTTTGATATGCTCTAATCTATTCGCAATCATCCAATCTGTTCAGAACATCCCATTACATGATTCAGTAACTTGAAATTTGCGATAAATTCTCAATCTTCTCTATGAAATAGTAGTATTAATGAAACATTATATTCCATCATAGAAACTTCCTGGTATCACTATAGATATTCTATTAATTACTTTATATTCCTTAGTCAATATTCTTTCGTTTCTAGATGATTAGTAATGATTATATCTTAATTATCTCTCCTATTCTCTGTATGAATTTTTTTTTTTTTTGAAACAGCTTGTCACTTCACATCTCTGATTGCAAATACAGTATTGATCACACACACACACACACAAAGTCCTTGACCATTAATCGTATCCTTTCTTCCCTACCAGAGTGACGCAATAGTCCTGATTGATCGTTCTCATCCTCATATGTGACGGTATAAAGTGGCATTTGATAACTTTAATCCCCATATGTTCAGTGTTGATTAACCCAAGCTCGTGTGTGTTGATCATGAGGATTTCGTACACTGTGTAGTGAGTGTATGTTTGATGATACTCTCTCTCTCTCTCTCTCTCTCTCTCTCTCTCTCTCTCTCTCTCTCTCTCTCTCTCTCTCTCTCTCTCCCTCCTCGGGAGGGATCACAAAATCACCAACAACTTGCATACCTCTGACGTCATTACAGCCACACATAACAGCCTTGTAAGTCTGTCTCTGAACCACCAGGGGTGTCAGGAAAAGCCATCCACTCGCGTCGAAATCCGTCGTAATGGCGAGGTGGCAACGCTGCAGCGGAAATATGATTACGACGGCAGAAGCGATAGTAAGAGTTGACGACGTTTGACATCCCACCAGACACCGTCCGCATTTATCGCCCCCTAGCGCTACCCTTCCCTGGCGGCCCTTCGCCCCTCACGGAGCCTAAACGTCCCTTGGAAGGGTAGAGTCATTAGTTCCTTCGAGGCGACGTCGGTATATCCCAAGGAACGAGGCTTTTGCGTCCTCTTTGTGCGTGTGTGTGTGTGTGTGTGTGTCAGTGAGTGGCAGGGAGGGAGGGAGGGAGCAGCAGTTAAGGGACACACACACACACACACACACACTCGTCACGTTCAGTGTCTGAGGGTTCACAGTGCCCTCAGCTCCCTGCCCGCGTTACTGGCGCTACGTGGGGTGTTACTGGCGCTACGTGGGGCGTTACTGGCGCTACGTGGGGCGTTACTGGTGCTACGTGGTGTGTTACTTGTGGAGTTACTGGTGCTGTTGCATGTTCATCATGTGCTTGATAAAACACAGGTGAATGGTGGGGTTATGTGGAAAGTGGACGTCAAAAAAAAGAGATAAGAAAATGTCGTGGGTGACACAGTGAGAGAAAATGACCCTGATGACACGTCTGCGTTTTCTGTGATAAGTGAACGTCATCTGTGTATTCTGTAATTGTTAATTATTGATTCTTATATCAAAGAGAAAATGTAAGTACAACTGATTTTTTTTCTCTCCTGACCTATCTTACGTTACCACATCATCTGTGGACCGAACCCAGCAAGGAAAACGAAAGAGATGCGCAGTGGTTAATCTAATGATGTGAATCTATAAAAGAAAAAAAGATTAATCCACCTTGATCAGTCGATCCTTGACGAAACCTTGAGATATCTTGTTAGTTCCACCAGACCTCCATTGAAAAAAAAACAGAGAAACTTTGAAAGTTCTAAAACACATTTAGAAGACATAAGATGGAGGGTTTGGAGTCTTCAAGAACTTCTACTACGACTCCTGAAAGTCCTCCGACCACAAAGACTCCCAAGACCTCAACGACCTCCGAAAGTCCTCCACCCTCGAGGACCTCCAAGACTCCGAGGACATCTGAGAGTCCTCCATCCTCAAGGACCTCCAAGACTCCGAAGACCTCTGAGAGTCCTCCACCCTCGAGGACCTCCAAGACTCCGAAGACCTCTGAGAGTCCTCCACCCTCGAGGACCTCCAAGACTCCGAAGACCTCTGAGAGTCCTCCACCCTCGAGGACCTCCAAGACTCCGAAGACCTCTGAGAGTCCTCCACCCTCGAGGACCTCCAAGACTCCGAAGACCTCTGAGAGTCCTCCACCCTCGAGGACCTCCAAGACTCCGAGGACCTCTAAGAGTCCTCCACCCTCGAGGACCTCCAAGACTCCGAAGACCTCTGAGAGTCCTCCACCCTCGAGGACCTCCAAGACTCCGAAGACCTCTGAGAGTCCTCCACCCTCAAGGACCTCCAAGACTCCGAAGACCTCCGAGAGTCCTCCACCCTCAAGGACTTCCAAGACTCCAAAGACCTCCGAGAGTCCTCCACCCTCAAGGACCTCCAAGGCTCCCACCGCCACAGCCCCGAGGTCCTCAGAACCTCAAAGGACCTCAGGTGGATGCCAATTCAAGACCAGCCTGTGTGTCCTCCTGAAAAAGCAGGACGAAGAACTTCTCAAGAACATCGAGTTTAAAGAGAAACGGGAATTAGAAAACGAGAAGGATAGTGGTGACGATGCCTCGCAAGAAGAAACAGAGAACGGTGGAAGAGACGGAGCCACAGACATGAAGAAAAAGACAAAACTGAGACACAAAAGCGTTAACGATGCCGCGGAGGATGACAATGATAACAAGAAGGACATGGCGGATGATAAAAAGAGAAAGAAAAGCCCAATAGACCAGTCGAATGAAAGCAAAAAAGAGGTGAAGAAGAAAGAAAAACGAGACAAAGCAGACGCCACAAAAGACAAGAAGAGAATATCAAAGGACGGAGGTAAATCATCGTCACAAAGAACACGAGATGATAACGAGAGTAAAGGAAAGAAAAACAATAGAAAGGACGTGGAAAATGAGGAGAAGGCTAAACAGAAGAAAAAAATCAGAGATAAAGAAGTTAAAGATGAAGATAAAGCCAAGGAGAAGATAAAAGCAAAAGAAAACTGTAAAAACAAAGATCTGGAAGAAAACGAGGACAGCACAAAAATGAAAGACATGGAAGAAAAGAAAGAAAAACTGGTGGAAAATAAGGAAATAGAAGATAAAGGAAAGACGGAAGAGAAAGAGAAGAGAGAAAAGACAGAGGAGACGAAGACTGACGAAATAGCGAGGAGGATCAAGGGCAACATACCAGAAGACGAAGGGAAGACAGAAGATGGTGGAACAGGAGACGGAGTGGAGACAAGAGCAACAGAAGCGACAGAAGAGGAAGGACAGAAGAGCGGCAAACACCAGGGATTTCTAATGCTGAAGAAAAAGGTGAGAAGGACGAAGTACCACGTTAGTTACTTCTTCTGACGTGTCTGTTGTAGTATTGGACCCACTGATACCTTGGCTCAGGCCCGATGTAACGACTGAACTGTGAGAGAATCAAATTCTCTCTCTCTCTCTCTCTCTCTCTCTCTCTCTCTCTCTCTCTCTCTCTCTCTCTCTCTCTCTCTCTCTCTATGTCATCCATCTTTCTATCATCTGTCTCTATCATCTGTCTCTCTATCTATCTATCTACCTCTATCTATCTCTCTCTCTCTATCTATCTATCTACCGCTATCTATCTCTCTCTATCTATCTATCTATCTACCTCTATCTATCTCTCTCTATCTATCTATCCATCTATCTCTCTCTGCAAGGCCCCTCCCCCCAAAAAGAAATAGTGTAAAAGCTCCCTCCCCACACAGTACGGGTGGGTGATTACACGCACACAGATGAATGAAAGCTTAGGAAATGTACGAATTGTTTAGTGAGAGGAGGAGGAGGAGGAGGAGGAGGAGGAGGAGACAGAGCTTAGGTAAGTAGGAGTGGAGTGAGTGCGGCTGTGAGGATGTGCGTCAGAGCCACTGCTCGCTGACGTTCTGTCACACCGGAAGCGGGAGCCATGGTACACACACCACACACACACACGCACACAACAGACGGGGAGCATGGCCTGCCAGCTCACCCTCAGTATTTCGCCATCGATTTATAACAGAGGTGTGGGTGGGTGGAGGGCTATGGTAGGTAGCTACATAAATCCGACTGCCGGTATGGGTATGACATTCTCCTAAACGACCGGTCGTCAGGCTTGTCGTCCCGATGTAAACAAACCGGTCGTCTATCCCACGACCAGCAACCCGTCAAAGGTCATCCCATTTCCTTCTTTTTTTTCAGAGACCTTTAGATCGACTGGATATTTTAGGAAATTGAAAGCAAACACTGACCAAATTAGCTTATCCTATTCTAACATAGGAACAACACAGCAGCTATAACACTGATCTACTGACCTTATCCTAATCTAACACAGGAACAATATAGTAGCTGTGTTAACGTTATGACCTGGTAAGAAGTGTTGCTTAGACAGTAGATAGTCAGTCAATTAATATGAAATGTTTACGTTTGGATAAGTTTCGTACCTGCTGTGAAGTGACAGATTGAGAAACAGACCGACGAACAGACACATAGACAGACACAGGTAAACAGACGGGTAGATATACAAGGTAACATATAAAGAGACAGGTAAAGATAGAGGGATAGACAATAGACAGATGAAGATAGAGGGATAGATAGAGAAGAGTGGTAGACACTTCTATATCACTAGTCTCTGAGGGATGGGACCCCTAGCACAGACACACAGAGGAAAACAATATCTCCTCGGCTGCAGATAAGATTATACTCTATACTCGTGAATTACATAAAGACCAAACGCCTATACCGTTATCAAACGTATTCACCTCTGAATGTTAGACTGATTATAGGAGTAAGGTTGATAAGTATCTCTGGCGTCGAGTCGAGTCGGTACTTCCCCTAGTGAGTCTGCCACGGTGAGACGAGGAGGGCCCCACGTCAGCCATGCTTTGCCTTCTCAGGAGTTTTGTATTAGCTTGACTAAGCACTTGTGCGAAGCCATGTTTGTAAATGCACTGAAGTCACGGATGCAGCAGATACCAAGACTTCCTTTCTACCCACTTGTGTTTCGCTCTCCGTCGTGTCAGTACGTAAAAGAACCCTTGAAATACCAGACCGAAGGACTGGAGGGGAGTGTGACATTCTCATACAACGAGACGTATCATCATCGGGTATCGTAAGAAACGCGGGCGGTGACAGATACAAAATGAGCTTACGTCCGGACTTGCGACACGTTCTTCGAGCTAGTGTCAACAACAAGACATACGTGACCTTCTAACCTACATCATTACATCAGCTGACTGAACAGTCTACGATCTACGGGATGGATCCGGGGCTAGTACTGAGTATGGGTGATTAGTGATATGAGATACAAAGAGATTAGAACATTAACTTGGAGTTAATAGCAAATACTAAAGTGAGGATGACTGAATCCGGATTTACACAGAGAAATGCCGACAATTCTCGAGTGATGATGAGTATTTAGATCATCTTTTTAGGCTTTAGATATGATAGCTTATAGATTCCTCTTCTTTCTTTTTGAATGTTTCTTTCGTTTCACTTATGAATTTGGATCATATTTCTCGTTGTAATGCTAAACGAAGTATGAGTCTGCCATTGGGTTAATGACTCATCTGCCCTGCCACCCCTTCCACACCCATCACCCCTTCCCCACCACAACTATACTATATACTCGAGCACTTACTCATCACCTCACACCCTCCTCACCGAAACTCTCTCATTCTCCTGGTCCTCATGTTAATGCCCACGTGTACCCTTCACCTCACACGCTCCTCCATCCTTCACCTACAGCAGGTTTCTATGCTCCTCGTTCCTCATACTCCCAAGCTCTATATAATCAGAGAAATTCCAAGAGCAATGCAAATCAATACAAAAGGAATACAAACATCAACAGATTATCAGTCTTTCAAGGCTGTTTGCGAACGCAGATCGCAAACACAGAACTCGGTGTCGACAGAGTGGGGGAACCAAAATAAAGGACTTTAGGATAAGTGCATGTGAACTGTTTACGTAAACTGTTTACCTAAGGAGACGCAAATAACGTCAGTAGTGGATCTGAAGTTTAGCAAGTTTCAGGCATATTGCCTAACCTTTCTACGATGTTCCATTCCACTGCGGTTATCGGTACAACGGAACTGTTGAAGCAAAGGAACTTTGTGTCATTTCAAGTAAAAAGGAACCTCTTATTTTCTTATTCATTACTACTGGAAATAAGTTTGGTTATCCTAGTGGAAGCTACTATGTACCTTATTGTGATGTATTGCTCATGTGTATACCTATCATAATGTACTAGAGTTCCTGAATAAAGTCAATCAATCAATTAATCAAAGCAAACGAATCTAGCCTTGATAACCTGATTAGATTAAAAGTGTGAAAGCCTTAAATAAATTCTGAATACCTGTATCAAATCATCTTCAAATCTTTTCTTTTTAAGATAAATGAGTTACGGTAAAATAAAGTTAGTTTTCGAATTACTCTGTTTCTCAGTCCAAGAATCATCTTGTGTTGTCTCTTTTCCCAGTGGGGTAACCAAAGCTACACATAACATTCAAGATGGTGACGCACCAGTGACGTAAATCCTAAAGTTTTGTTCAATTTTCTTGCTGTTTCTATACACTTGCTGACGTGCCTCTACGTCGACGGAAGTTGTTACATTGTCTTATCGTCGTTTCGTCGTTAAACTTATACAGTTTGATAGAGTTCGCACTGTACCGTAACTTGTCGTTTACTTTCCAAGGCCTATGTGTAAACCTTACCATTTGTCGATATAGATATCTACTTTTGTTAGCTTACATCTGTAGACCTTCAGTTTCTGTTGTACCTCTTTTCCCCATATGCACATCGTCTGCAGATTCTAATATATCGTAGCTTAGCTCATTATCAGTGTTATTCGTATATATGAGAGAGAGAAGTGGTCCCAAGCTTGATCCCTGTGGCACGCCACTTGTCACGTCTAACCATTAAGCACGACTCTTCTTACAGATCGTCCACAACTTTTTTTCACCTCTGAAGTAAAACACAATCTATACCAAGTGTAAAATTCGTTGTGGGACTTTTTGAAATGCCCTCTGAATAACTAAGAGAATGACTACACTATTTACAAGAAGCTTTACTTTGGTCATACATGTTGATTATAAAGAGAAAACCCAGCACGTATGAAACACTGGCGTCGATAATCATGTTATGAATCATTAAGCGATGACCCTCAAGTGATTTACAATCATGTCTCGAATTATGCTTACCTTAAATCTAATTGACTTTGGTCGTCAAGATACTGAACATCAGACTTATGTTGACAGATTTCAATAACATCTGGAAGTTTTACCGATTAACAAGAGCAGTTAAGGGTTTATCTTACTGACAGGAACAGTCAAGGGTTTATCATCTTGACGGGAGCAATCAAGGGTTTAATATATCATATTCAGGTTCTTTCATTATTCTTGGATAAAACTCATCAGGATCTGCAATTCTTTTTTCATAATTTGTAGCATAGTTTTCTGTATCCATTGCCCGTCCCCTCATACACCCCTGTACCATTCATCTGTCCCTCATATATCAATCCCTCTTCCTCGCCTGTCACCAATACCCTCCTCCACTATTACCCACCCAGAAGCTCCTCACGGTGTCATACTTCATCTTTCAGGGACCCTTCAGCTCATGGAAGCGGTACTTCTTCATGTTGGACGGCCACCTCCTCACCTACTACAGGTCTCAGCAGGAGTACGGTCAGTTATCTGTCCTTAAAGGCTCGCTGGACCTGGCCATGCTGGAGGAAGTCCGCGTCAAGAAGCCAGGACTCATGAAGACTCATTTCCCGTTCCGACTGACTCGCCGAAACTTGCCATCACTGAAGCTCGTGAGTATCGGTGTGGCCTGGAAGGTGGGTGGGGTGTGTGGTGAGGGAGTGGTGAGTACGGATGTGGTTTTAGAGGTGCGTGGTGTGGTAGTCTGCCTGGTAAAGGAAAGAGAGAGAGAGAGCGGGAGGGCAGAGGTTGCTGCAGTCGAGGGGAGCTGAACCTGGGGACAACTGGTTTACTTAAGGTGGGATGGTCTGACATGCTGAAGTCGGGAGAGATTAGTTACGTGGTTGATCTGGGCTGCTGAAGTCGGGAGAGGTGAGTTACGGGGTTGATCTGGGCTGCTGAAGTCGGGAAGAACTAGTCGGGTAAATCTGTTTTGAACCAATCATTGACAAAATCTTTGTGGACTGAGAGGATCTCTTTACACGTTGTCTAACTTGGTGCTTTTGTCCATCTTAAGACCTAGCCTTACCAATCCTCGCCTCTGACCTCCCTGGCCTTACCAACCCTCGCCACTGACCTCCCTATCCTTCCCAACCCTCGCCACTGACCTCCCTGGCCTTACCAACCCTCGCCACTGACCTCCCTTGCCTTACCTCCAGGCGGCGGACACCAGAGAGGATCGAGAGAGGTGGCTGGGCCTACTTCAGGACATCCTCCTGCGGTCTAACAGGATCTCGGCCCACAACTCAGACAAGACCTTGCACACTGGACGCCCCTTTGCCACCATCGACGCCTCGGACCAGCCAGCGGTGAGTATACGATACAGGAAGGTATAACCACCCGAGGTATACTATAGGGTATACCAAGGGAGAAAGATGTGAGGATTGTAGATAAATATGGTTTACCAACATGAGTTCCTTAGCTTTATACCGTGAGGGTTGATGGCTAAACACTCCAGCTGGAATGATTTAACCCTTGATTATAAGAAATTAGCTTAACAAATTAGCTTAATTGTACTCCTCTCTCTCTCTCTCTCTCTCTCTCTCTCTCTCTCTCTCTCTCTCTCTCTCTCTCTCTCTCTCCTCCCTTGATCACCATCATATTTCTTTCAGAAGTTTGCCACGTTGCCAAACCGGACCATCAACCCAGGGGAGAGTGCTCCCACCACCAGTTCTGACGAAGGCGAAGACGACGACACCGAATTCAAGCTCATCCAGGCCAAGAGGATCCCGCGGATCCCTATCATAGGACCGCTTTCAGGCTTCAACATCGCCGAAGTGAACCTCAGGAAGGTCGAACCTACGAAGAAACTGGACGAAAAGAAGCAGGTTCGCTTCACGTGTTGAGTTTTCAGATTCCAACCTCGTCAGCACTTAGCCAAAGCCTTGACGCCACTTGGCACAAACAAAATATTCAGACACCACTTAACTAATCTAGATACCACTGGGGTCAAAGCCTCCGCTTGCCTACTGGGGTTCTCTGTTCCTCAGTGGTCATCAGGTATTTAAGTGGTTCATGTGTATTGCCAGTGATTCTGCTTCAGACGCCATACCATAGGGTAGAAGACGTCTATGTTGATACTTATATCTCGTTAGAGTATAGCAACGCCGTCCTATTATCTATGACGGGATAGACAATTAGATAGCTATTCTTTATTCAAATAGATTTTAAGTTTTTCTTGCCTATTTCAGGTTGCGGATGACACAGACTCCTCCAGCTCCTCAGACCAGAGCGAGGACGAGCAAGAGAGGCCCAGAAGGAAGCCTCACGTAGCTGCAGGAGTGCCGGCAGGAGTCATCAAGCTGAGAAAAGTCGAAAAACCCGCCAAGACACGGAAGGAGGACGTGACTGGAGATGCTGAGAAGGGAGGGGACCAGACGCAACGCGAGGATCCAATTTCTGCAGGAGAGGTATTTGGCGTCAAGCTGAAGAAGATACAGGGGAAAGAAGGGATCGTGAAGGAGGCAGATGTTGAGAGGAAGAATGAGGATGTTGGGGCTAATGAGAGGAGAGCTATCAAACAAGCCAACATTCCCCTGAACAGTAGTAACATCCTGAGTCGATCAGACGTGAAGTTACCCAAGACGTCCCCACTTAATCAGAAGAAAGGCACGACGGAGAGGAAGAAATCCCCATCGCCGAACATCCCTCTCTCCAAGAGCATCCACTCCCTCACGAAAGCCGCTGAGGTTGTGGACCCCAGCGCCAAAGTCCTGCGTAATGTGTCTACGGACAACGCGGATTCCGAAGATGAGGATGATGAGGTGAAGAAGGACATCATCACCATCCGTCACGCGGAGAGTAGCGAGATCCAGTGCAACGATGAAGTTGTGCACATAGAGCCAAGCATCGTGACGCAAACAGCTATCGAGAGAGGAGACTGTGCTGCACACGAGCCTCAGGAACAACAAACGATACGTGAGGATGGAGGGCAACTCTGGCCACAAAAGGACGACAAGGAAGGCATCAGCACTGATGCCTCGCTACAGGGTTCTCCCGCCAGGGGGAGAAGTCCTCCTGTGGTAGTTCGTCCAGTGGCCATCACAGTGACGGAAGACACAGACAAAGAGCCGGAGTACGAGGAAGTTGATGATGAATTCCTCCACAGCATAAGAGAAGCTGCTGATCTTGCCTTTACGTCATTAGATAGCCAATCGAGAAACGAAGAGCAAAATGAATACGACGACTTTGAAGAAGAATTCTTAAAACAAGTGAATAACATAACTCCAGACTCTCTCGTCACGTCTCCTCAACTCTCTCTTCCAAGCTCGACAAGTAAGAGTTCCCTCACCCACTCAATCCTCGACGAGGGCCTCGCCTGCGATGGTGCAGAACACCCCGCCATCACATTCTCCTCCTCCGATCATCATGAAGGCGCCCCCGTCCACCCCTGAAAGTGAGGACGAACACGAGTATGAAGAATTTGATGAAGACTTTATCAAAAAGATTCAGTCACCCTTGAAACCTCCTCCGCTACCAGCTGTCATCACCTCTTCAGGTGAAAGTTCAAGGACTCCTGTCGGGAAGGACGTGCCTGTCAGGAAGGGCGTGACCCCACCGAGTAGTCCCATTAGGGCAAGAACCAATACCAACGAGAGTGTGAGTTCTGGGAAAAGCGACTACGAGAACGTGGATAAAAGGTCAAGTGTGTTCAAGCTCTTCAAAACCAAGAGGTCTGGAAGCATAACCTCCAATGACAGGAAGGAAATGGGCGAGATTAAAGAAGCGAAAGATCCCAAACAAAAGAGCAGCAGCACTTTCTCCAAGATTCTCCATGGCAAGAAGGGGAAAGACAAGAAAAAGAAAGACACGAAAGATGACAACACCAAACCAACTGAAAAGCTTCAAGAAAGTGAAGAAAAATCATCTGAAGACTCGAAGTGTCATGCTGACACGAAGCCAACACCTGACACCACGGAAACACCTCAAGACCCACCACTGTACGATGAGCCCGACGTGACCCATCAAGAACCAAACACTCAAGAAGCTGTGACGGTTGTGATGCGCCACAACATACAACCGGGCAGCGAGGAATCGCGTTGTAGCACGTACAGCCGAGCGTCCAACAGTTCCAGGGACCAGGAGCCAGCGCCCTCGATCCCAGAGAAGACAAGAGTCAGGGCCAAGTCCCCCAACCACGACACTCCACAGAGCAACAGGCCGGTGACCAACCTATACCACCTGATCTCGCCACAGGAGCAGGGGGTCGAGAATAGGACGCTTGTCGACGGCTACATCACCGAGAAGCAGATCCAAGCCATCCTCAGCGCCAGTGAGATTCGTGGCAAGAAAAGACTGTCTCAACCCCGGAGTATGGGGAATGTGCTCAACGTACCTAATGCTTCTAAGGCTTCAGAAGGCAACGTCGGAGAGGACTGGAATCATAAGCGATTATCCATCAACAGCACGGAGAGCGATGAGCCACTCCATGCCACGAACTTCCTCAGTGGGGACAGACTGTCCTCGAGTTCAGGAAGTTTCAGAACGCTATCGAAATCGTACGATTCAGACGTCTCGAGCGAATCGCATCCGGTGTCTCAGGATCTCGAGGGTCCGACAACACCGGAGCAAGACTTTTCGACCGTCTCTCTCAGAGCGACATCTCGTCTGGCCGAGAGCCTCACCGTCGGCAACCGAGTCAGTCTGACTTCGCCGGAATTTACTGTCGTCGAGGAGGACGTACCTAGTACTCCAGACGCCACAAAGACAACGTTTCCAGTCGAGGCAGAACGAGAGGAACAAACCACGACTTCAGCATCCACAGGTGCGCCGATCTTCACTCTGGAAAACGAGGAAGATGAACAGGAAGATTACTT
Organism: Panulirus ornatus; assembly: GCF_036320965.1. Lineage (NCBI taxonomy): Eukaryota > Metazoa > Arthropoda > Malacostraca > Decapoda > Palinuridae > Panulirus > Panulirus ornatus. The sequence continues at coordinate 26,642,132 of NC_092271.1, read as the reverse complement.
CCCAGTGGTTGGAGGAGACGTTGAACTACGCCTGCCGAGGGACGTGTCCCTCCAAAAGCCTTCTGCAGAGGACGTGAGGACCTCCGGCATCACCGGGCTGAAGGAGTACCTGAATACGATAGATGGAAAAGACGAGGAGTTGACGGAGGTCAAGTCGAGTATCAGCAGACTCGGCCATAGCGCCGCTGTCGAGAAGCTTAAGGAAACATCAAACGAACTCTAGAATTAAGGAGAAAAAAAAAGTCACAAAAAGAAACCAGATTCTATACAAACTTTATAATGCTATTCCCACTTGTTATAGCCTTCAACTGATCACCTGCGTCTGTGTGTGTGTCTGTGTGTATGTGTCCAGTGCTGTTAGGAGCGTTGAAAACCATCTCCTCCCATGAAGCAGTTAACCTTAAACCAGAGTCCATCTTGAGCGTCTATACTTGGGTTCTCCAGTCATAACTTATCCAGCGCCTCGCATCAACACGCCCAGTAAGACCTCATGCTTCCCTCGTGTCCTGAAGCTGTGTCCTCGACAGTGGCTTTATATATATACGAAAAGAATCTCCTTTTTGTCGACCCTTTCATGTGTATGTGTGTTTGTGTGTGTGTGCGCGCGCGCGTCTTTTTTTCTGACCATTATTGCCCATTTTTTAAATGTTTATATGTATATCGAATTTCTAGGTATATTATTGATGTGTCAAATCATTCAGATATATTAAGTAAAGACTGAGATCTATTATTTTTTTCTATCATCCATCCATTTAACTTTTTTTCTGTAAATAGAGAAGTAGAGGAAAAAAGATATCTCAATAGAAGAGAAAGGTCTTGCAGTATATTCTTGTGATGCGTGAGGAGACAGAAGGTATAGGGTCAAATCTGCTGTGGGTTTACAAGATGATGGTGGGGGCACTAGATAAAGAGTTTATCTATTATATTTATTATTCCGTCCTCAGTACAACACTGAAATTGGTAGTCGTCTCAGCAGAATCATTGCTCAACACGTCATCGTGGAAGACAGAGCCACCCAACTTCAAGATGAGACAAGTGTATCACAAGGGAACTTACGCCACGATCAATTAACGTCCTCCCCCAGCTGCGACCCTCTGACGATGCTCCTTCAGGTAAGCGAGGCACAGTTCCTTGTAGTGTTGGAGAGAGGGCGTCACGACTGCAGGGTCCTTGGCCTTCTCGTCCCAGGAGCGCATACGGAGGATAACCTTGAATTGAGGGTGAGATCGGAACTCCTCCACTTCCTGTGGGGTCATGGGGCCCCCTTGGTTCTCCAGCGTCACCTTGCTGGCGTGAGAGAGGCCTGAGGGGATGGGCAAGATAATGGTATTGGTGCTCATGTGAGGAAACTCTTCGGTTGTGATAGACAACAAAATACGACTGACATTCTTACGTTGAAATTATGTCTCCTCTCTCTCTCTCTCTCTCTCTCTCTCTCTCTCTCTCTCTCTCTCTCTCTCTCTCCCTCCTCACCATCATGATAATCAGCATCGGTGGCGACGAGGAACCTCTTGGCGTTCACGTGGTTCCTGACGAGGTTGGTGACGGCGGGAGGGAAGCCGAGGCCTCTCAGGTACTCTTCACCTGCAGGAGACGACTGAAGCTATATAAGCATCCCTCACAGAAGACGCTGCTGGAGGAGGAGAGATCGTATATTTTCTCATCGTAGAATCACACACCACCACTATTATCCCTCAGCCCAGTGTGACAAGGAAACTACCTATTTACGTCTCTCATGTTTACATCAGTGTGATAGAGTGAGAGACTATCTATCTACAACTCTGAATTTACGTCAGTGAGAGTATCATTCTACGTGTCGAATGCCTATACGTCGGTATGACGAACACAGGACCAGCCATCAACCACCTCAACGACTGTGTTGCACAGTGCCGCCACATCGTAAACAAGCCATGAAAATCTTCACGTCCGTTCGCTGCGTAAATCTTACTTCTACATTTCCTTTATTGTAAACACATCATCCTTGTCTGTATGCGTATACCCCACCGCCTCCCACGCTCCACATCATTCCAAACTATCCACCAACAACCGGAGCACTGTCAGCGACCCCCTACACCTAACAAGCATCGACCAGCCCGCGAAAAGGACGCGAGTTCAACCCTGCAACGCTTTAGTCTTGAGTTGCCAGTGATTCGGAACGGACCTCGTGTGCCGACGAGCAGCACGGAATCATTGTATGGATCAGTACCTTCCGCAGAGACCGAACCCAACTCGCAGCGTGGCCACGGCACGAAAACCTCAGCCAACTCACAGTTGAAAGGTGAGCTAACTAACCATTTCTCGCTCTCACCCTGTCCTCTATACATGTTACTCCTAGCAGTTATCTCTCTACGAGACTTTATAAGACTCAGTTATATTACTCGTCTTGGATTATAATACTATCTTTGTAATCGTGCTTTTCTTACTTATGATACTCTCCACCCGGTGTCGCATTTCCAGCGTGAGACACTCAGCATTATAGAGTTTCCGTCTGAGTTTCTCTCGTGTCGCAGAATGCGGGTTAAGACGTAATTTCATAGGCGTATTTCCGGCGATGATCACTTGTCGTAGTATCAGTGTTGACTACTGCCTGGCTGTATGGGAGGGGCAGCCAGTTTTCGATTCCCCACCATACGATCCTTAGATGAATGCGAAGGTACGCAAAAAAATAGATGAATGAATAAATAGATAGTCGTTCAATATGACCATGACCGATTTATGACCTTAATAGCCTCTCATAGTTCTTAATTATGACCTAATCACCTACCACGCTTCCTCGCACTCAATGACTCATTACTATCCTCAGTGACAACGTAACTACTTATTAGTCCACTAATTGCCATAAATGACCGAGAACGGCCTGTCGGTAATGCCCCATCATGACCCACTGTTAACTTGACCTACCGATGACCTCGTGTCGGACGGCACCGAAGGTGACCCCGTTGTTAATTATCCGTGGCTCGCCCTCGCGCATTCCAAGCAGGTGACCTATGTCATGAAGGAGCGCCGCCAGGACCATCTGACGAGGCGCCGCACCAGCAGTAGAATCAGTGATCGTCATGCAGGAGTTAGGGAGAGGAGGAAAAAAGCGATCATTTAGAAATACTATAATTCATCATGATATAATTCAAATATAATTCAGATATAGTATAATCTAAATGTACATGATTTTATTTAATGTAATTTGATGTAATGCAATATGATTTAAACATTATCTGATATAATGTAGTAGAATTTTGATGTAATTTCATGTTATGTGTTGATATCACTGAGCAGCATTATCTTAGGGAAGGAGAGATAAAAGAATCTGAATTCTTTTTCACTTTAGGTTCGAGTAATTGTAGAAGTCATGAGTATCATGTCAACTTTCATTTAGCATAACAGGTCGAATGACCAGATTACATGGGGAAAACCAATCCACATCATCAGGGGTGATGAGTTCCAGGGCCTCCCTACATAGATAGTCCTTATCATTCCAATAAAAGACTGCATTTCCAAGGCATACCTCGATGAGGAAGCCATTGGTCTTCATTGAGAATGAAGAGTTTCCAGACTTGCCTCCATGGGGAGGAAAGTCTATCAGGCCTCACTAAGGGTTGGAGGTTCCAGGACCAGTGTCTATATGGTTTCCAGGAGTTACCTTCATGGCTCAACTATTGGCCTTCCTCGGAGATGAGAAGCTCCAGTACTTGCTTCCATTGGGAAGCCAACAGACTTCGCCAGCAGTAAAAGGTTCCAGGACTTACCTAATCGGTTTCCAGGGCTTAATTCCATGGCTTAACCATTGGCCTTCATCGGAGATGAGAAGTTCCAGGACCTGTCTCCACTGGGGAGCCGACAGGCTTCACCAAGAGCAAAAGGTTCCAGGACCTACCTCCACGGAGAAGCCCTCGGTCTCGGCTAGTCGAGCTGCCTGTAGGGCGTGCTGGACCTGCGAGACATCCTCGCCGAGGTAACCTTTCTGCCCGAAGTCATCAAAGAGGGAGAACACGTCCTGCACCGCAGCCTCGGGCTCCATGGTGGCTCTCCTCGTCTGCTCCTCCTCGTCTGTTGGAGCTTCTTCGTAACCTGTGTGTTATCTATTGCCTCCTTATCACTTGCCCTTTGTACAGCTTATCATCCATTGGTTCGTCTCCTGTCTATTATCGGTTTAAGTGTCTGTTTGCCAGTGGGCACAACGTTTCTGTTAACGGTACAAAAGGAGGAGTAGGTATATTATATAGTTACTGAGTGCTTACCTCTTCATGTAATACGCAGTTCATATTTTCCATCGATATTCAGATACACACACACACACACACACACACACACACACACACACACACACACACACACACACAATTCGCCCAACAAACCTATCAGATTTTGCCACAATATCCCAGCCAAGAACATCCACATTAAGAATATGAACGAATTATTATATTAACCTGCGTCGTTGCCACAATGAAGTCTTTAAAACTCACTTGACTTGAACCAGCCGCGGTAAAGACTGAGTTAGTTGATTTTCTTTGAAAAATACAGCAAGCAATTCTCTTAATGTTCGTGCCAAAATGGAGGCATCTCTTGCTCAGTTTAGCGGTAGGTGGGCCATGATATACTCCCACGTCTAACATATCCGCATACTTGTCTCGTATATTGGCCTCTTTATGAGTATAATGACAGAGATATATATTCGTCCAGGGCGTAGATATGAAGCGGTCAGAGAAAATGGGGTTATGAAGGTATACAGGACTGGGAAATAATCGGGACAACTATGATAATAATCCAATATAGTTTTTCTTTCATTCATTCATCATGGATGATATATGGGTTATATGAGTTATTAGTAACAATACCACTGCTATATATTTCACGTCGTTTGAGTTGACCCAATGAACTACAACTTCTTTCCTTAGATGTAGATATAGCTGAGTGATTGTACATACACACCCACACAGGCAGACGAACAAGCACTCACACGTACACAGAAACACGCATATGATTACACACACACACACACACAGTATGTCTCACCTCCACTCGGTACCCAGCGTCGAACCCCCGACGTCGGTGCTCCACCACTGCTCCACCCTGAAGACAACCTGAACTTTTCTGATAAACAACCTTTTTCTTTATCAGTGTATCTCCCCCTCCCTCCACCTCCCCCACCTCCCTCCACCTCCCTCCACCTCCCCCACCTCCCTCCCGTTATCTGATAACACCTCGCCTCCCAGAAGGTCGAGGTAATCATTACTCGTAGATTATCCCTCTGAAGCTGAACAATAGACGAGGTGATCATTACTCGTAGGTTCCTCCACTCTGTAGCTAAACAGTGGACGGTTCTTGCGTATAGAACGCTGTGTCTCGGTATACACACAGCTGTGTTATCTCTCAACGCCATCTGAACGCCATCTTAGCTCGCTATCTAGATCTTGTCACGATAGCTGATGATAACGACTTTTGTACGATCGATGATTAAAAAACAATTTGTTAAGACGTGAATGAAGCTGTGGTGGATGATATCCTTAATACGCATGAAATGGTTTAGTCAGGCCTTACTATACATCTTCTATCACTATATATGTAGTGTGTGTTTGTGTAGATGTTGTATCTCGCATTACGTTTTCTATCTCTCGTCATAGCGTATGTGTAATTACCTATTTGTAGTGTACGGGGAGGGGGGGTTTTACACTCGTGGGACCCCCTCCCCCCCCGCCCCATCCCCCATCTCTTGAACATTCTCTATTTATCGTACAACGTCTTAAATTCATGTATGCTCTCTGCATTATCCCTGACTTCAGTCATTCCCCTCCAGTGTGTGTGTGTGTGTATGTGTGTGTGTCTGTGTGTCTGTGTGTCTGTGTGTTTTCGTGTCTACACTAACATGCCAATCACTCTTAACAACCCCCTTACCTTTAAACAAACCATTACCTCAACGCTCACATGAGGGTAAGACACCCCACGCGCCTTACAAAGTGGCCAATATATTCCTCTCCCCCCCCCCCCCCCTTAACTCTCTCTCTCTCTCTCTCTCTCTCTCTCTCTCTCTCTCTCTCTCTCTCTCTCTCTCCCCTGCAGCACCTCACCACACGTGACGTGTGTCACATGCTGATGGCAACTTGTCATCCCCTAATTATAGACGTATATACTTTCGGGATCTGATGTCATAGATTGATTTAAGTCGACACTTGGCGTCATCATGTGGCGCCCCAGACTTGTTGTGTTGGTGGCTGTGGTACTGATGACGTCATGATAGTGGAAACACGAGACATATGGTTGTGGTGGAAGCACGGTAGGGAGGGAGGGAGGGTAGGAGCTGTTTACGTTTGTGGTTGTGGTAGTTGTGGTGGTTGTGGTGGTAGCATCTGCTGTGGTAGTGGTGCTGGGGGGAGGAGATGGCAGCAATTGTTGTAGTCTTGTTATTTTTTTTTGCTGTAGAGGTCGTGGTGTTAATGATAACAACTGTTGTAAGGTAATTCTACAACTGGCTGACACTGACGATGTTTTCTTACTCGTTGTCGAACATTTATATAAGGAAAAAAGGGTGTAGTCATGTCAGAAGGGTGAAGGTCTGGCATGAGAATCATACAGAATAACCTGATAGCCTTTCACACTAATGGCCTCCTGGCTATTGATAACACACGTACGTTATCAAGTCAAGCGCTACCTGCACAGTGTCTAGCTGACTCATCCAAACAGCATCTTATCTGTAGATAAAAGATAATGGAACTAGATAGTCTTCCCATCAATATACCTTGAAAGGGTCTGGGAGTTACTCCAAAACATTTGTTTTTCCCTGGGAGTTCCAGCAGTTCCAGGGCTGCACTGCTTCCAGGAGCAGGGGAGTGTGTTTGCCATATAGATCACTTTCTAACGACGGGGAAATGGATCACATAAATAACAGACCCTTAGCCATAAACAACCACCTGATGATACTCTGTCTCTCACCTCACTACAAATAAGAACTTATTGAAGTAGATCACCATGGTAGGTAGATATAAAATACCCCAACAGAACACCTGTAGACATACTGACCAACGCCTGTGGGGGACACGTTTTGTGGTCGAGTCAAGTGTTTTGCCACTTGGAGGACCAGCTTCCCCCTCTGTCTCAACAGAGAAACGTCTACCATCTCTACAGCTGCAATGACACCACTGCTCACAACACAACCTCGTGTCATCCTTGCCCCAGGGAGTTTCCCTCCCTCCCTACCAAGTCTCACGCCTGCCATCAGTGTCATGTATGCCAACAGGGGGCCAGACACCAGACACAGCCGAGCCAATTGTATCGCAAAACTCTCTGTGAGGTTAGTCAAGTGGCCATGGCAAAGATAGCGATGTAATCCACCGGCGATCCATCTCCACACGTTCCACCTGCTTGGCTAATTTGCTTAAGTCTTCATTAACCACTTGGAGTTAACGCCACCTGCACGCTGGGATTTACGTTCGCTTCAGCTTTAATCGTCTTAATTTGTTATCATTATCTTTGGCTTTATAGGAGGTGTTTAACCCGCTGTCTCGCCTCTTGACTTGAGGATTATAGTGTGATGTATGTTTGGCTGGGATTAACTCGAGGCAGATCAACGACTAGCAACGAGATACGTCTCGATTACAGACAGTGATTCAAGAAAAGGCAGAAGTTTTAAGACATTTCAAGGTTCTATGAAGGAGGCAACAATAGCTTTGGGACATCCTTTTTTTAGGTCAGATTTCTCGTACAGCTTTTGCCCACCTGCCGTAAGGGGATAAGGAAAATAGCATGAGGGATGATAGCCATAACAGTTGTAGTCGTACAAACACAACCTCCAACAACACCAGAAGTAGTAGCAGTTGTGATATTAGTAGTGCATTAACTCGCGTTGCCCACGCACCACCATCAACACCAGGAATAGTAACGGAGTAGTAGTAGTGGTAGTAGTGGTAATAGTAGTAGTAGTGGTAGTAGTAGTAGTAGTAGTGGTAGTGGTAGTGGTAGTAGTAGTGGTAGTGGTAATAGAAGTGCCCTATATCATCAACACTTGTCACCTTTATCCTTACATCCTTATAACCATCTAGCCATCCTAGTTATCTCTCTCTCTCTCTCTCTCTCTCTCTCTCTCTCTCTCTCTCTCTCTCCACACACACACACCAAAATAGCGTGACCAAGTACTGGCGAAAGGCATCGTCCGTCCAATAATAGTAGCCAGTCTGCCACCAACGCTGGGCCCCCGGGGGTCTGTGGGAGAGCCAAGATGCCAACCAACAACGAACATCATCGTCGTCCTCCACTTTGCCTCTCGCGCATCATCTCCTTCGTCAGGGTCAAGGACGAGGTCACTCCGCTACCCGTGGTCGCTGCCTTGGGTCGGTCATGTCGCCATGAGTGACCCGGTCCACACAGAGGCCGTAACTCGGAACGTGATCGTGAGGTGAAGCCTCGCTTATGTACCACCTCTGGCGGGTTGTCACATGAGCAGATACGTCAGACATTTCAGCTTCCGTTCCTTCCTTCTCCCTTGAGATGATCTGAGCTGAGCAGAGAAGCATTGGCTCGGTGATAGCAGCCACCGACACTGTCCAGGGGGGCACTTTGCAACGCCAGACGACTCGTAAAATGAGGCGAATTGCTATAAATACCTGAGTGGTTGGAGAGCTAGTTGGTGGGTGATTATGGCCGGTATATAAACGTCTCGTGGACGCTATTGCCAAGGTCACATAACCTCTCTCTCTCTCTCTCTCTCTCTCTCTCTCTCTCTCTCCGATACGATACGATCGATGGGCGCTATGCTACCTGTTTTATTCTTTCCCAGGAAGATCAAAGTCTTATCATACGTTCCATTGCACATCCTAGTCAATCCAGCTAAATGTATTCTGTCACTTATAATCTAGGATAAGCTACAGTACACCGAATCAGATACCATATTACACTGAATGATATACTTCTGTTTGTGGAATATACAGCTGTGTTTTTGATCAACCTGGGAAAAAACCAGCTCCGCAGGTCCCGTATGGTGGATGTATGCCTGTAGCAAGCAGTGTGTCCAACGATAGTTCAATACGAACCAGACTGCTCCACCTAATTTGTTAATTACTGGTTATTTCTGTGCTTAATCGACCTTCTTACTGCCTACACTAGGAGAGCAGTGCAGAACTATAAGGTATTAACATATGCCAAGTTCAGACGTTACGAAAACGGGGGATTTCAGTGGGTTGGACTGGGCGACAACTATTGGCCTAGTTTAACTTTTCCCTCCAGCACAAGACGTAATTCCAGAAAGAGTGGACTAACAGCTCTCCTTTATGCCTCACAATGGACCTGTATATATCCGTACGCGAGTCGAGATTTACAGCAAGCTGGCAGAAATCGCCCAGAAGTGATAATTGTCATGGCATGCCATAATTCAGTACCAGGACCAGCCTGGCTCGGTCTCAGTGCTCACTAGATCGCCTTCATGCAGTATTGCCAACTTCATGTTTGTAGATGTCGCTAGGTTCATACTCAAAAGTAGCGGAAAATGTTGCTGACATTAGGAAATTGTGTATCTCTACTGAACCACAAGCTAAACTACGTTCACATTTAATTACTCAGTCCAGTGAAGCACTATGAGTTGTAAGGAAAGATGTTAATTAAGATTAGAACAGTGTGTCCGACGTCGACGATTTGCATTTCGCTACGTTAGCGCTGAGTGGCTACATTGCGGGAGATTTATGTCCTGTGGCGGGAGAGCGGGAGACTTCAGCTGTTTGCGTGAGTCCCCTACCCAATGAGGGAGACTTGGCGTGTTTGAGGTAATCGCTGATTGGTTGCAGTGGGTATGACACACACGAATGACGTCACTGATAGACGAAATCGTGCTCTTTATACGACTTTGATGTTATTGTATTAGTTCTTGTGTGCGTGAGGTATATGTACACATATTCACACAAACAGATCATCATATACACACGAATACACGAGCAGGCACGTGTGGGTGTGTCTGAATACCTATGTGTACAGCACGGAAAGGGAGTTCTACACTCGTGGGACCTCATCTCTTCAACATTTTCTACTATCCTACAACTTTTTAAGCTCCTATCTCTCCCCACTCACAATCCCACAACTCACTTTATGCCCTTCTCCCACCAGTCTCATGCCATAAAAGTACTTATTTACATCTATTCTAATTAGTTCTTTTCTCTATTTTCATGTGACGTCCTTTGGTTGTTCTTGTCTCTACATCTTTTGGAGAACTGACCACTGTATATGTCATTAACCACGTTTGGAAACTTAAAAAGGATATGTTCAGGTCACCCCTCGCTCTTCTCTTTTCCATGATGGGCAAATTCAAAGCCCCTATACCCCTCTTATTTCCGGTATCATCTTTGCTTTTCTCCTTTGGACTTTCTCTCTTAATTCTTTGAGCTTCCTTAAGTACGGTGCCCAAACTCCAGAAGCAAATCTTCAAGCTATACCATCAGCACAGGACAGTGATGTATCAGTCCTACCTGGACATCGTACATTTATCAAACGTCACCAGGAGTCGTTACGACGAGTGTTCGCTGGGAGTGTGTGCGTGTGTGTGTGTGTGTGAGAGAGAGAGAGGTGTTTAGAAGTCAGCGCATCAATCTGCAGCGAGCAGCAGGTGGTGTGTAGAGTACAGGTTTCCCTTGTGCTCCACTTCGTTGCCTCTTGACACACGAGGTGGAAGAAGAGGGAGGTGTGTGTGTGTGAGAGAGAGAGAGAGAGTGCGTGTGTGCCACACCCCCTCACACGGGGTCTGATACACCCAAGAAAGTTGATATTGTCCGAGGTCTCACCCACACACCATGACACGACTCAACACTTGGCAGATGTGAGAGATTGTGATCATGTTCAGGGATTCCTCCTCCCCCCTCTCTGTACTCTTGGCACTGTGGTACTTGAATGGGGTAGACCAGGTGGGTAGTATGGGGTGGGTTGAGTATCAGGAGAGGAGGGGAGGAGAGGGTAGTAGTTACGTAGCCTGCATGGACGGTGTTCGTGATTCATAGGATCACTTAAGGCCACTTTTGAGAAAATGTTTCGTAATTTCAGGTTATGCAAATAGACTTCAGGCTTTCCTTTTTATGTTCCAAGACTCTAAACACAGATCGAGGGTCGAGTGGCTAGGGGTAGAGGGCGTCCAATGGCTAGGGGTGGGAGGCGTCCCCTGGCTTATATCTGTCCTCGTGATTTCCTAACTGAAGGTGTGTAATATCTGACGCTGGGGAACGTACGGTGTTTCATGAGTGTGTTGTGATGTTGTTGTGCCATGGTTTCTTATGCGACCAGCTTCCACCACTTCTATTTCAAAACAGAGGTTCATTATCTCATCAAAAGTTCCTAGATCATTATTCACCTTGTCTCCTCTCTACTCTGAATTCTTCAACTCCTTTCCTTTAATGTTCCACGTAAGGCCTGGCCTTTATGAGGAATTTAAGTCCTCAATTGGAAACGTCAATATCAAAACAGATAACCAATGGCGACATAGTCATGGGAGCAGCCAAGACCCTGGGCCTGACTGACCAAAAGGTATCTGAAATCTCTCGCTGCTCACCTGCAACTCTTCACCGAGTCTGCACACGGCCGCCACCCCAGCCACTGCCCAGGTGAGATAAGGATGACCCCATCCGAGCAGGGTTGAGTACTCACGTGGCCAGCAGTGCATGTGTATAGCTCATTGCCCCTGACGTAAGACATGTTTTTCCCCTCGTGGCTCGACGTGTGGTGAACTAATGGGACGACGCGCTTCTGTGAAATGAGGAAAAAAAACGCTACGATGTAATTTGGTTCAGAGGTTCCTGCGTCAGATGGAGTTGAGTAAGGGGAGGGTAGATAACGAATATAGGGAGGGTTGAGCCAGGGGAAGTGTACGATGGAGAGGGACAGAGTTCAAGAACCTCAAGTCCTCTGTAAAACGTTGATGAAGTCCAGGAAGAAAATGGATACTAATTTAGTACCTACGGAGACAATGGGGACTTGTAGGGACTGGTGGGGACTTGTAGGGTCAGGTGGGGACGTGTGGGGATCTGGTGAGGACGTGTGGGGTCTGGTGAGGACGTGTGGGGGTCTGGTGGGGACTTGTGAAGTCCAGGATAACTGGGGTATGAGGATTTCTCTGACGCTACTCTTCAGATGTGCTACGAAGAGAGACTGAGACAGGGAGAGAGAGAGAGAGAGAGAGAGAGAGAGAGAGAGAGAGAGAGAGAGAGAGAGAGAGAGAGAGAGAGAGAGAGAGACCATTTTTCCCATCTGATGGTAAATTCCTTGTCAAAATATTGAGGTCACTTTGCAAGAGGAATATGTACTTGTTCCTTACTGTGCAATAGATTTATGGATCAATCATTATTATATTTATTGACCACTTGTGTTTATTGCCCGGCTGCGATAATTTGTTTCTGCTTTTGATTGTCTCGCTTGGCAGTAAGTCGGTGTTTGTTTGTCCTGATGGTATGTTGGGGAGGCAAACACACACACACACACACACACACACAAGCAAACAAACAAACATATGCACGCAGAAACATACGTGAGAATAGCACTGAAGTATATGGTCAATCTATCCACTTCCTGGATTAGGCCGTTGGTCAAGACTAGAATATGTTTCAAGTTTGGTCACCCTTAATCATACGTGCACAAAGAACTAATAGAGAAGGTCCAAAGGAGAATAACAAAGTTGGTACGGGAATTGAGACCTTGAATTTGTCCATCATGGAAGAGAGAAGAGCGAGGGGTTACCTGATCACAACCTTTTAAGTCTTTAAACCTGATTGATGACGTAGACAATGAGCAGTTATTCGAATGATGTAAGGATAGAACAACCAGAAGACATCACACTTGAAGTTAAGTAGAAACTTGTCAGAAAAGATAGAGAAAAGTACACTTATAATATAAGTGTAGTGAGTACATGACTGGACACAACTATATGATGAAAGAGAAGTTTAAAAAAAAAGTTGTATGATAGCAGAGAATGTCCAAGAGTTGGGACCCCACGAGTGTAGAACTCCCTCCCCGTACAGTACAAATAGATAATCACACACACACACACACACACACACACACACACACACACACACACACACACAGACACGCGCCCGCGCGCAGGCACACGGCAGCAGGCATTCTATCCACGTTAAATATAGTCAAGTTGGACCATGTGTCTTGGTGGTACCTCTGCCCTACCCTCCCCCCCCCTCCTCCTGGTAGTACCCCTTGCCTACCTAGCCCCTCCCCACCAGCTTTCCCGCTCCTCTTCATGCTAAGGGCCAGGGGTAGAGGAGGAGGAGGAAGAGGAGGAGGAAGAGGAGGAAGAGGAGGAGGAAGAGGAGGAGGAGGAGGAGGAAGAGGAGGAGGAGGATTAGGGGGAGCGGGAGGGGAAGAAGAAGTTAGTGAAAGAGGGGAAGAGTGTGTGTTTGGAGAAGTTTTCTCGGGGCAGCTCCTCCCCTTCCCCCCTTCCCCCTCCCCCCATCTCAAGCTCCTCCCTCTTGACACCCGCCCACCGTGGTGGCACCGCCCACCGTGGTGGCACCGCCCACCGTGATGGCACCGCCGCCGGTCGGCACCCGCGGCGCCCACGGGCCTCAGTACCGGTGCCGGTGAATGAGAGCGGACACACACAGGTCCTCCTGGTGTGTGTGTGCGTGTGTGTGTGTGTCTGTGTCCCGACCGTGGCCTGCCCCACCCTCCGACAGCTACCGGGTACTCAGTCATCGTCGTCGTCTCGTGCCTCTCCCCAGCTCTTGTATGTTAGTCTCCCCGCAGAGTGTGTGGCTCTCACCGCGCCTCTGGTAAGTACAAGTGGCGGAGGAAGAAGGAAGAAACGGGTGTCTTAAGTCGTAGCGCTCTTAAGTGTGTGTCGGTAAGTGCTCCACCTCGAACGATGAGTTAGTGGTCTACCTACACTCTCTCTCTCTCTCTCTCTCTCTCTCTCTCTCTCTCTCTCTCTCTAACCAGTGGGCACTCGAGGTGGTTAAGTGCAAGTGTAAGTGTGTTGTGTACCAAGGCTCCCGTTGAGATGATAAGTGCCACAGTCGAAGGTAGGAGAAGGATTCTAACTGATCAGTTTGGGAGGTAAAGTAAAATAAGTATGCAGTATACGTAAGCATAAGTTTGCTTTTTGAAAGTGCTTAAATCGGCATTAAGCAGTATGTGGAAAGTGCTCAGAGATCAGTGTTTCAGTAGGTAGACTGCCACTTCAGCACTTTAGCCGGCGTCTGTAGTGTTAAGTGCTTGAAGACACTCATCCTACTAAGTAGGAGAGATGGAAAGTATTTCAAACCAGCACTTTTGATGAGCTAAAGTGGTGTAAAGTGTTTTACTAGTGGTCATAGTAAGTATATTAGTGCCTCTCACCCAACATTTACATTAGATATAAAGGAGTTATCTTGGTCAGTTGAGGGAGACTTCAAGCCTAGCCCTTTTGGAACCTTTGAAGTGCTCGCTTTCCTGGGGTCTCGAACCAGCGATCACACCTTTACTGGAGGTAATTCAGAGTTTCCGAGGATAGTGTAAGTAGGTGATCAAGCGCTTTAGACAGTAGTTAGTGTTGCTAGTGATAGTTCAGAGGCTCGGCAAACACCAATGTGTAAAGTAAGAGGTTAATTCATATCCTGTGGCACACCAATCTATTTCTGTCAATGTTGAAACTTGATTAAGTATGACTCGACCTCTCTCATCAAGTGTTAACCTCGGTAAGTGTTAGTGTTCTAAAGAGTTCCATGTTCGGTGATTCAGGCAGAGTGGCGTAGTTTGAAAAAATAGTTTTGGGTTTCTGTGATTTCGGAAATGGTGGTAATGTAGAAATTGCTTTTAGAATCTCTCTTCAGAAATGAAGAGGTTTAACCAACACATCTCATAGAGCAGTTTTGGTTTTAGGTTTTGTCCCAGAGGTCATCGTAAGTGGTCCATAGTCCAGCAGGTTTTAGCCCGGAAATCTTGATTAATAAAAACCAATCAAAGACTTTTGGTCCAGAAGTATGTCTCGGTGAGAGGCAGTGATACCACGACTTTAACTCTGGTTTCATACAGAAGTTGTGAATCAAAGGGTTTTTAACCCAGTGGTTTCAGAGATTAGCGGTGAATCAGAGTTTCTGTCTGGTTGTCTTCAACGAAAGCAGAGAGTTAAAGACTTTTAAACCCAAAGTTTTAAGCCAACGGCTTCCTACACCAGCAGCGAACCAAAGAATTTCAGTCCACTTGTTCTTAAAGAGCAGCACAAAATGCTGGCATCATTTTGGCGATAATTTGAAGATCATGTCCTGATATGTTGGCAGTGTTTCGTGTGGTTCTTCGGTGATTTTCTTGTGGGTATTTCAACTTTCAAGATGATGATGTGCTGGCGATTATGGCAAAGTTGGTGGGACGAAATAGTACCACAAGGAGTACTGAAGTCGGGCAAATATTGTCGCTAATCTAAAGGGGACAAGTTATGTTTGGAGAGAAGTGTTGGACGAAATGTTTCAACTAGGCCTACCTCTAGGAGGGCAAGGGTCTGGAGAACTAGGCTTAGTTGAAAGACTCGAGAGCTTTTTGAAATATGTGTTTAGAAGTTTGGGAAGGGGATAGATAGAGTGAAGAATGAGGAACTCGAGAGTTACTTTGTTGCTGAAGATCTTTAGTTGTTTGGAAAGAGGTGTGGTTGATGAAGCCATGTAGACACGTGTAGATAACGGTGTCGAGGATGACCAAGAGAGTGTGTGGAAATGAGGCGAGTGGGTGCAGGTGTAGAGGAAAGGATAGGGATAGAGGAAGAGTGTGTGAGACGGAAGAAGCAACAGGAATAGGCGAAGACCTAAGACACAGGACCAGATAGAGTGATTGAAGACGTGTGTGTGTGTGTGTGTGTGTGTCTGTGTGTGTGTGTGTGTGTAGGAGGAGGAACCAGCGGGGATGAGCTTAGATCAAGTCATAGGATGAGTCTTTCTCAGTACGAGTCTAAACTCCTGAAGGAGAAAGCCTCTCTCCAGAAGGTGGTCGCCATGATAGCATTATACAGTAAACTGTATTTTACTCGTTATAACTTTTTCCGTTACTGTATTTATACTTTTGATGTATGATAACAGGGAAAACTATATGGTATAGTCTGCTGGGATATGAAGATATCATGTCCGGGTGTGGCAGGGAAACGCGAGTCGAGGAAACTGGTGTTGGGCGGTGTGGTGAGGTGTGGTGCAGTGTTGTGTGGTATACTGCGATGCGGAGTAGTGCCGTGCGGGGAGAGACTACTGTGAGGG
This sequence comes from Panulirus ornatus, assembly GCF_036320965.1. Taxonomy (NCBI): domain Eukaryota; kingdom Metazoa; phylum Arthropoda; class Malacostraca; order Decapoda; family Palinuridae; genus Panulirus; species Panulirus ornatus. Next base: position 26,625,948 of record NC_092271.1, on the reverse strand, counting down.
TCATACCTTCATGCTCAGTGGGTTAACTAGTAACATGGAAAATCAGAGACGAATCAGGAGCTTCACATCTTATAATAAAACGTGATTCATCTCCGCTAGAAAGAGAGAGGCTTGGGAAGCACACGTCCGAAGAACTGCTATATATATATATTAGTCGGGTCAAAAAAGACCAGCTATGTAGATCTTACGGTACGGCCGACACTGAGCTGGAGCAGAATACACGAGCGATGGCATCCTCCAAATTTGCCTTCCGTCGACCGCCTGCCTGGCTGTATTCGGGAATGCGGACTTGATCAAGATGGAACAACCATCCGAAGCTTCAATCTGTAGAAACCTTCTGCCAACAAACTTGGCGTGTGAGGTCCCTCCCAGACGAGCTGAAACTTCAATGGCACCTGATGCCTCGTGCATCGCCTGCAGGAATGTTGGTAACGCGAGACACCTTCCTCCACTTAACATATCAGATGCGGGTTCTTTTCTTCGTCCTCAGATGCAGAGAAGACATGCCTAAACCTTTAAGGTTGTTGGGGAATAATACTTGTCCGTGGACGTTGCAGTTTCAACTGTTCGGGACAACATCTCCCATAGCAAACACGATCTAATGTCTGTATGGTGAAGATCTACACCTTGCCCTGGGAAAGTGTAGGTCACCCTGACCACATGCATCTCTTCGCTTACCAAACAGTCTACACCAACTTCGTCAGCTTTTCCATAGCTTGAAGAAGAACTTATGACACGTCATACGTCGACGAGCGATGTATCAGTTTTCCAATAAAAGCGCAGATGCGACGACAGACGGACGCAAAAGACGCTGTTTGAGCAGACCAACGAGCCAGCAGACCCGTATGACCTGCAGATGTGTGATTACAAATCCACTCGCCCACAGTAACCCTACGTCGAGCTCCATAGAGGAGTCGATGGGTATAGGATTTCTCCAGCTTGACCGCCAGTCTTCATATCATCAAAGATCATTTGAGTAATTTGAGGAGCACTTGATTTTAGGAAATTTAGATGGCTTGGCTTAGTGTTAGGAAGACAGAAAGAAAATTATTCCGTCCACAAGATTACTTATGGGGATCCAAAAGTTTCTTGTTAAGTGTTTTATACTTTTTTCAATTTTTCCTTAACACTTGTCTGAATATATCTATTCTTAGGCTTTTTTTCTCTCAAGGGAACTTGCTTATGGTAATTCCAAAGTCACAAAACGTGAGCTATATGATTCAGAGTTGAGATTTGTATCGAAATATTGATATTATTGAAAAAGAAATCCAAAATTGTCGCTGAGGAAGTAGTGTTACAAGTTAATGGTCACGCGATATTCTGAACTTGTGGAGTATTGGGGTGTGGGCGACGTCATCAGCTGGGACAGCGAGCGAAGTCACTAGTTACAGGTAGGGTGACGTCTTCTGTTAGTGCAGGGAGTTGATGTCATCAGACGGGGCCAGTTGATGATGTCAACAGCTGGGGGCAGAGTGATATCATCAACACGAAAGGAGAGAAAAAAAAAAGAAGAGGTGATATTTGCCCTAATATTTAGTCTGACATGTATCGACGGTAGGAAACTCCTGCATCACATATGCCTAAGAAGGCCTTAGCCAGCTGGAGTCCTGACGATGATAGTTGTCAGAGGACAGAGAACGGACGAACACACATTCAGCGAAGGACGAGGAGGGAGTCGTGTAGAAGATGTGGAGTAACTAGCGAAGAAAAGCACTGATGGTGGAGTGTATGTGTGTGTGTGTGTGTGTGTGTGTGTGTGTGTGAGGAGGTGAGAAGGGCACTGTTGTGTTGGCAGACCCCCGGCTATCGGAAGAAGTTCAGGAATGCCCCTAAATAAGTCAGAGGGAAAGACACATGGGTGTTGATACATGTGTAACATAGTGTTTGAAAGTCTTCGTATACATACATAAGTATCCCTCTTTACTCCTCGGCTTCGGCTCGGGGGGCCACGTCGCTAAAAATGCCAGCATCTGGAGCCAATCAGACCACAAACAAACACTATTTCACCCAAGCCGACATCTCCCGCGGTCAGTGCTCACGACGGCTCGGTGTGGGCGCTCGTGTCCTGAGCAAGACGCACCTCGCGAAGGTGTAGATTGTCCTCCTGGGACCCCATGTTTACATTCTTAGGAAAATGAATATACAACAGGTGGATCAGCGTCCTAAGACTCACAGTGGCAATCCACCTGAAGCTGGGACTCTTCAGGTGTGTGGTTCAATCCCTTGTGTCAGGTGTGTGTGTGTGTGTGTGTGTGTGTGTGTGTGTGTGTGTGTGTGTGTGTGTGTGTGTGTGTGTGTGTCAGGTATGTGGGTGCCAGGTTTGTGCGTCAAGTACAGAAGTGTCAGGCCTGTGTGTATTTTCAGGTGTGTCAGGTATGTATCAGGTGTGTGTGTGTGTGTGTGTGTGTGTGTGTGTGTGTGTGTGAATGTGTAAAGTACATTTCATATGTAAATATGTACTACATACGTGTCAGATGTGATTGTTGGCTTACACTTGTTTATTTACAGTATGACATTTACGCATAAAGCCGGTGTAAATGATGGCATTGGTCACAATTTGACAAATCAAATTGAATGTATTGATGTCTCGAAGGTTGTATGTACACCTGATCCACCTCATTCACTCGAGATGACGTAATGATAACAGGTATAGTTAGACATTTTCTCTTCTATTTGAAATAGCATCAGACGTCTCACGGTCTCAACTCTTATGTTAAACCTCTAATACGTTGTCTACATAAGTTCCCAGTCTGACAGTCACAAGGGATTGAGGCGCCACAGACGAAAAAATAATGATAATGTTGTTGATTTCATCACTCGTACAATAACAGCTGTAATCCTATTCCGGTTTTGAAAAAAGAAAGAATATATTTACGAAGATCAAAGACATTCAGCTAACACGACACAACTAAAGGCCTTCCTCTAGGATTTATGACAACAGCTTCACACACGGCCAGGGCGGGAAAAAAGGGAAATTGGGAGGCGATAATTCAGCAAACGGGTCTAACCAGCGGACAGTTATGCCAGTTCGAGGAATCATCCTTACCTGGCGATGTGTTTGGCGCGATGGCGGTCCTTAGTGTGGTTTACGCCAGAACCCGCCAGGTTGGCTGGTTATTCGGTCCTTAGTGTGGTTTACGCCAGATCCCGCCAGGTTGGCTGGTTATTTGGGCTTTAAGCTTTAACATGAGAGCTGCCAACGTCAAGTTATGACCACCAATCGAAGAATCTTGAAAACGTTCTCCAGGTGTTCAAAATAAATCTAGGAACATACACGCTTTGAACCACCGACCTCAGACCTGCATTAGTTCAAAAATGAAGACATTCTTTGAGGTTCGTTCAGATGAAGGATTGGGAAAACTCCTTTTACGCCACTGTAAACACCTCGATTCATTAAGAAACCTGAAGAGCAAACGTAAATGCGATTCATTAATGGGGTGAGGGACCCAGAGAAGACCATCTAGTTGTAAAGAGGAAGTCTGCTACTGAGATGTTGGGTGTTTGAAGGGGACGAGTGAGAGAGGAGAGGGAGGGAGACCTTACGGGAACGTGAAACAGACAGTCTAAGAATCAGTTGAACCCTCTTCTCCATTAAAGTTCACCTGAATGAAAGACGTGTCGTCGTATTTGACATTCAACAGCTGTAGAGCATTCAGTTGGAAGTCTGTGTCGAGGTGATGGGCTACAGCTCACAACCTGGTGTTGCAGATAAATCATGGTTTCTTGCCAGTCACATATGTTTGACAAACATTAATCAGGCGCCATTAAGAGACGGAAAAACTCTAGATTTAACATCAGTTTTGTCATTTCAAGCTTACGAGGTTTTATGGGAGCTTTCAGGCTTGTCAGCCTGGTTTTAACTTTACTGGGGTTTATAGACTAAGATAAACATGACAACCTTGTGCCTCACTCACGTCCCAGTGAGTCACCAACAGACTAAGAACACCTTCAGGAAAGTCTTGGTGAGCCATATCTCACGAGATGGTACGTCTACAAAGGCTGGGAAGTTCCTTCAAATGGTTAATCCTTCCTCAGTTGTCTTCAGGACTTCCAAGGGTAAAATAAGCACATGAGGTTTATTTTTCGAGGTTACGATGGTGACGTTCGTGTGGTTCCTCATGTAAACAGAACAAAAATGAGTTGGCACACTTATAGTACTTCCCTGAGCGTGTTGATGACCTGATCCAACTTACACCCTCGAATGGAAGGAAACTAAAAAGTCCACAAGAAAAGTGACGATTTCTCGTAGAATTCAAGAAGGAAAGAGTGAATCGTAGATTGCAGGAATTCAGACGAGTTATGAGTATGATTACGAAATCTCACGTTCGACGCGCGTGTGTAACGCCTACCATGTTGCTGTACTGGGTACAGGAGTCGATCAAGACCCGTCAGTCACGGTAGCTCAAACCCTGAGGTGTTGCCAAGGGGTTAACCGCGGTCGTACCCTGGGTCACTAGGCCCTTATACAGTCAGCAGTGGTGGATGGAGACCAGCATGCCAATAGCTGTCGACGGTCATGTCTCCTGAGTTACTCCTGTGCCACCCGCAGCTCCTCCTCCTCCTCCTCCTCACAGTAGCCTAAGGATAATGTCTTGAGAGGTAGAGCATCGCCCTACCAGTCTTTTAAAAGCGATCCACTCCCCTGTGAAAGACGTTCAAGTTACACCCACAAAGACAAGATAAAGTCCATATCGTTTTTCCTGTATCTTCCAACAGACTGTCTACCCATCTCGAACCCATCGTCCTCGTTATGCCAAGGGAGAGAAATCCTCAGGCATTCGAAGACGTGGCCTCGGCTCGTCCGATTTCGGGCTTGGATGCGAGAGTCTCGATCGCCAGCTGTTTTGAGACATTCATATTCCGTAGCTCATATCACCGTCGCTTCAGGCAGTGTTGGGGATGTGATCCGAGTTATTTATGTCCCAAAGTACATCTTTTATACTCGAGGTATAAACAGACACCTTCAAAGATCTTATATTCCAATTTTTGAATCGAGTTTTATCGCCAGGAATAGTGGCTCCTGTTGACAGCCTTGACCCAGACTCGTCAAGACTTTTGGTGTCATGTTTATTGCATTATGACATCTACCCTGAAGCTCCACCAATTGCAGTCATCCTTTCTGGTATTCCACCAATCAGATTCATGTTTTCTAAAGCTCAGCTACACTCTGTCATCCTCAGCGAAGCTCCACCTATCTCACGCATCGGTACTGCTGCTGCTCCACCAATCACATTCTGTCTTACAGTCTCTCCCAAGGTTTTCATGTCTACGTCACCAGGACCTTGGTGACCCAGAATGTCGATGGCCGTCTTTAGATTGTTGACCAGAGTGACCAGTGGTACAGGTGGGGGTCGTCACGAGTTGAAATGAAGGCCTCTCGAGTCCCAGCCAACCACTGTAGTTTTTGGAGAACATATCCTCTCATCATTTCGACTTCTCAACATCGAAACGATTCATGACTTCGAAGCGAAATGTAAGGAGGAGTTTTGGTGCTAGAATGACACGATGGCCAGACCTCTGATCACCGTTATGATGTGGATGATGATGAGTTCTACGAACCTAACGATACATTCACTATAACCTCTGTCTCTTAACTTTGCTGTGGATGATAGTTCCTTAACATGAGGTTATGTTCACCGAGAACAGACAGCAAACGTTGGCTGTTTCTGGTGAACGTTCTCGATGATGAAGAACGAGAGCCTTGTGATAACTTGTGTTCTTCCTTTAACCTGAAGATGTTCGGGGACCTCCGGGGTTAAGCGGCGCCACTTGCAGGAGCCGAGTAAGGCGGAGAGTATGTAAGTCTTCCTGACCACTGTGGACAACGAGGCCACTGCGTGTGTGTGTGTGTGTGTGTGTGTGTGTGTGTGTGTGTGCGCGTGTAGATTCGTCCCTGAAACATGCTTGCCGTAGTGTTCTGGGCATCCGAGCGCTGCACCCGTGTCGGGGGGAAAGAGAGAGAAGGAGAGAGGCGTGTGTGTGTGTGTGTGTGTGTGTGTGTGTGTGTGAGTCGCCAGTAGCCAGCCCCACGTGGTGAATCATGACCCTTCTGCAGTAGCGAGCTGGCCACACTCACCGGCCCTCTCGAACTGCCAGGCGCGCTCCACCGCCGCCTCACACACACACACACACACACACCGGGACAATCAAATCGTCCGCTATTTCCACCACCTGATTCCTGTTTACCAAAAGGGGTATCGATGCCTAGACGAAGCCAACTGTGACGATTCTAAAACCGGAGTACCACCAGAAGCGTGTGCTTATACTGTATACGTACGTACATACAGTGGATTCATATTTGACACATGAATGATGAAGATGGAGAGAAAGACGAATAACCAATCATGTGGATTATGTTTTAGAGAAGAACTGAAGGATGATGAGAGATCCCATGATTCTCTCTCTCTCTCTCTCTCTCTCTCTCTCTCTCTCTCTCTCTCTCCTTTCCAACCTTGCCTCACATCACCACCACCACCCACCTCCCTCCCTAGATCGAGCTGACCTCCTCCCCCTCTTCCCCCGCCCCCCACCAGGGCAGCAGCCACCCACCTCAAAACGCACGCACGCACGCACACCCACGCAAGGCCAGCTAGCGCCTCGTTGCCCGCCGTACCCCCCCCCCCCCCAGATCCCCCAGACCCCCCCAACCTCCCCCCATCCTCCGCCAACCTGCCCCCAACCTCCGACACCTGCCAAGACCCCCGCCTCCTCCCAAGACCCTCATAGAGAGAATTCCGCTTGTTGTAAACCCTGCTGCACCCTGGCCTCCAGCCGGGGCTCGTAATGACGAAACTCTTGCCTCTTCTGTAGCAAAGTTTAGTCCTTAAGCCCTCGGCTGGTGAGGGAGAACCTTACCACACCTACCCAGTCAGTATTGCCAGACTCGCCCGTGTCTTCATACCCTCCCACTTTCGTGATAATTAATCCTCTTATCATTTATTGATCCTCTTATCATTTATTGATCCTCTTATCATTTATTGTTTGTCTTAAAGAAAATACCATCATTGCGTTCAGGTCACGCCATAATCTGGAAATTATTTCAAGAATGACAAAGTTATCCCACTCAAAAGTACTGGAGACACACACGTCATATATGTCTGGCAACAATGGTTGACTGATATTACCTAGTTTGAACGTTTGCTGGTAGATGGAGTTGTAGGAATAGAGGGAACGTTCCTGGAGTAAAAAAAACGTTCCATGGTTGGATGATTGGGTAATTGGAACGTTTGTAGATACAAATCCGCTGGTAGATGAAGTGGCAGGAACTTTGTTAGAAACGCTTAAAGGTAGATGAGGCGAAGTCAGCGTAGACTGTTAAGTAAGATAGCAAGAACGTTACTATGTACAGTAAGTATATACAGTGGACAGGAAAGTTAGAACGTTGCTACACTGACCGCTTACTGGCATATGACGTTCGTAGAAAGCGTGAGTTGAAGCAACAACAACGTTCCCAGAGAAAAAGTTTGTTATTGTATGGTGTGCACGTGGAGGCAGAACGTTCATGCTCCTGGGTCCCCAAATCCAGTCTCACTCACTTCTCTTCCTTGATATTTTCAGTTGTATTTGTTACCGTATTCAGGTGTCTCTCCTGTAGTGAAAATGTTTTGTGAATAATACATAAGAGTGTGTGTAGGCTTGGATGTGTAATCATCTATTTGTATTGTACGAGGAAGGGAGTTTTACACCAGAGGAGCCCCATCTCTTGAACTTTTTCTGTTGTCATAGAACTTTTTAAACTTCTGTATACTGTGTGGACCAATTGGGCAGTAGGTGTTGAGTGTCTTTACTGTGGTAGTTGTATCACGGTCATAAAGCGTCCTATGTTCAAATGATGTTTGTAATACTGTAAGGTTAGGTGGCTTCCAGATCCCTGGATGAGAAAGTATAACTCGTACATGTCTAGGGGTAGTGTGGTATGAGGTGGGGGTGCGTGTTGGGTGAGGTGGGCGACCAGGACCTGGGTTGTCCTGGTGTAAGGCAGGTTACGGAGCCAAGCTTGTGCCCGTGTCAGCCAACTGATGAGGTTGATACTCTCCTCCTCCTCCTCCTCCTCCTCCTCCTCCTCCTCCTCCTCCTCCTCCTCCTCCTCCTCCTGGCCTGACAAATATATATACAGCCACCCACTCCCTCGATGATGCTCCCCACCACCCACTCCCTCCTCACCCCATGATCTGCACGAAGCCCTCTATACTTGGCCGAACTTAGCTCGCTGTCTTAGTATCTGATGATCTCCCTACAGGCGGGTGGGTCGAAGTCCCCTGACCTCGAAGGCCAAAATGGGAAAAACCTCTCACAACTTCTGTTTGCTTCTCACTAGAGAGAACCTCCACGAACCAACGCCTCCCCAGTATTCCCTTAAAGAACACTCGCTAGAGGTGTTCGTAACAGCGACGACCCGGACTCTATGAAGTACGATGACCCCCTCTGGTGCAGTTAGGGGGTCAAACCTTGTAAAGGCATCCCTTGGAGGAGGAGTTGAATCGCACCATCGGCTTACAGATCCCCACAGACGATCAACTACACTCACAAGACAGAAGACGTGATGCCTCACAGGTTTTCTCACTGGGATGATGATGTTAATAAGCCAGTTCCGCATGAAGGTGCTATCCTTAGGGACAAGGGTACCGTGAGCCACACGCAGCGGGAAGAATGGATAATGTTAAGGCTGTAAATCATAGATATATGGAATAAAGATATGGACAGTATTGGTGACAGATCGACTCAAAAACTGTCCGCAGACGATCGTAGAGGAGCGAGTGGCTGTTGTAACAAGAGTCAACAACCTTTACATATACCCGTCGTCACAGGCCTGGGGGTGGCTGACTTGTGCCTCCCCTCCACCGATCCTGACACGCCATACACACACACACACACACACACACTCCAGCTCAGCCATAAAAGAGGAAGCCGCGAGAGGTTGAGCCAAGGGCGACATTTATACAAAGAGAACGTTTGTGTCTTAGAATAATCTCCACCACCTGGAGATGGTGTTCAAGTATCTTCTTTTTCTCTTCAAATGGTGGTTATAACTTGACGTTGACGGCCTCACTGACCTTGTATTAACCAAGAGCCTAGCCAGTCAAATAACCAACCAACCAACCAACCATCGTGCCACAGCTACACACCAGACTTGGCTGAACATTTTACACGACTTTGCTAAGCGGGTTGGAGGCATGTGGGTGGTGTTGATGACGGGGATAAGATCTGGTCGTGTAATGTAGTAGACACGAAAGCTGATTTCCCAGCAGAGGTCTTGAGACAAGGAACGGGTGAACTATGCAATGGATAGTTTACTGTGTGAACTCGACACACAAGTTAGGTCTCTCTCTCTCTCTCTCTCTCTCTCTCTCTCTCTCTCTCTCTCTCTCTCTCTCTCTCTCTCTCTCTCTCTCTGGCAGGGTAGGGCGGCGGAGGAATGGCTGTCATGTTAAACAGTGGGACGCTAAAATAAGTCACTACCCACACACCTGCGCCATCCACAAGAAGGAGGAGCAGCAGCAGGAGGAGGAGGAGGCTTGTTTGGTGAGGTGTCAAAATAGGCAGCCACCCACGCACCCACACTGCCCGGTAGGGGGGGAGGGAAGGGTGAGGTGTGGTGTACCAGGTGAGGCGGTGGTCGTGAGTCAGAACAGGTGACCAGCAAGGTGGCTCGCTCTCCCTGACCAGCAGGAGGTAAAGGCAGTCATATACGTATATATACCAGGGTCGACCCCTCACTGCTGAAGCCCTGTAGTACAATTATGATCATTCCTCCACACACACACACACACACACACACACACACACACACGTCAACATACCGGGGATGTAAGAGGAAATACCTTCTTCTGTGACGAACAAGCCAACCACTGTACACTATCAGGAGTATTACTCCTGACACCATTACAGACTCACTCACGCCCTTCCCTGACTCACGTCTCACTAGAAATATATCAGACTTTACTTCGCGAGTGTAAACTCAAGTCTTGACTTTACAGAAGGCAAACTGACACTATAGGTATGCTAGAATAGAGGGTATACATTGTGTACGAACGCAGATTGGGTGTCTTAGAAATGGAGGAAAAAACTGACTGATTCGTATCTGTTTAGTGAAACAGATTCGTCCATGAGTGAGATGTGCTTCGCGATCAGTTCATTACCAGAGTCATATATGTGTTGTGTCTTACCATAATGACCCAATTGGAAACTGTCTGGTAATTAGTTGTTTAAGGCCGGTCATGCGTTAATCACCTTACTATTTACTTATCACAGATTTGAAAGATGTAGAAGAACACTTTAAACTTGTGTACAGTAGAGAAAGCCTGATCGTAAACTCTTTAAGGAATATTTCCATATCGTTCGAGAGAAACGTTTGCAAGACGTTTCCAAACGTTCGAGGGAAGTGTTTACATGACGTTTTTAAACGTTTCATCCATCATTTCTTTGGAGACGTAGTGGTCGATGTACTGTATTCCCAGGATGGTAGAGCTATCACTAAGTACGAGCGAAGACTGTGTTTCCGTTCCGATTTCTTCCTAGGACGAGAGAGAACCGCCTCTAAAATTGATCTTGTTTTACTTCCAGGATCAGCATCGTTTAACTGTAAGCGTTAATCGATCTCTTCCTGGGAAATGGATCGCTTTATTCTAGTCTGGATATTTCTTTTTCTTTTTTTTTTTTGTCCCAGGGTTGTGGACGCCCTACTGATGATGGTATGTGAGAGTACGCGATCTTCACTTCCTGGTTCCCTGATCGAAGTCCGCATGGCTGAACCTTCCTGTTTGGTGCCCTGTGATCCATTATGGCCTTCGAGTCGTAAAAATAATTCACCCAGGCATTTCACTGTGGCTTTAGAGAATAGTAAATCGTCGTGTACTCTAAGAGGCTTAAGTGGTGAAAGATGATGCAGATATGGACCTTAAGATATGTGGCAGTAAGGGTGGAGACCTTGGGTAATGGTCGTATGCAGAGAGAGGGATTAACAGCGTCTGAGTAGTTGAAGTGTTAAAGCAGTTATGGTGCTGATATGGCAGATGTAGCAAACACACACACACACACACACACACACACACACACACACACACACACACACACACACACACACACACACACACACACACGCACACACCAGGAAGAGACATGCATCCTTGTTAGACCTGTGAGGCCAGGTGTGTGGAGACGAAGAGTCTCTTTTCGGTTGGGTATACAAGATCATTAGCGTGTGTGGGGTCGATCCTGTGAGCTTCCCTGAGTGGTGTCGACTGTGTGATATCGATCGACACTGTCAGGTCAGAGGAACCTGTTTCCGATGCAGAGATTGAGAGGTCGACGTTTCCGCAATACAGCGAGAAATTCCCATGATCCCCTCGAGGTGTATGTATGACGTCATCTACGTACGGCATAGTGAAGAAAAGGGTCAAAAAAAAAAGTATGAATACAGAGCAATCTGTCACACCTGTATGACGATGACGTGTGACATTCATGTGACATGCCGACGTGATTAGAAATCAGGGGACATGTGACCTTCACTGGTCATGTGGTCATGTCCATGTGACATGAGTCAGGGTCAGGACATGTGCTCACATCAAGGGAATACTTTCCATCAGATGGTAACCCTGATTGTGTAGACGCTGGCAGTAGACCAGATGGTCTTGTCTAAGGAGCACGGACGGTGCTCGCTGGAGATGAGGGGAGGCGATCCTCGCTAGATATGAGGGGAGGCGATCCTCGCTAGATATGAGGGAACACAGTACTTGCTAGGGGTGAGGAGAGAGGTGGTACACGCTAGAAAGTGAGGGGTTATAAACAGGACAATTGTGGCAGGTGGTGACACAGGGGAAGCCAGTAGAGGTCGTGAGAGAGAGTTGATTCAGGTGGTGAAAGAGGGTTACTTCAGGTGGTGATAGTCCAGCTGGTGGCGGCAATAAGGAAGAGTTAGATCATATAGTCATGACAATGAGGATAACGCACATGGTGGTTACGAGGAGACTTGTTCTTACATCACGTTCGAGGCGCTTCCATAGAGTCAACATGACAGCAGAATCTTCAACCAATAAGTCTTTGGTTTTCTGAAGAAATATCATCATATCTCAAATAAATCTTTCCCAGTTTAGTTCCTGGACATAATATCTACACTCTCCATCTTTCTGCCAATCACAGACTTCTCTATCTTGGTACTTAACGAGCGAATCACCACGGATTTCTATACTGTATCCACCAAACGTCCTGATGCCCAAACTTATGAGATCGATTTTAGATATCTCGAAACTACTATTGTGTTAACTTCAGAAATTTCAACCTTATTCTTAATCTATAATCTAATACGAAACTTTCCTCATGCGTTTATCAGCTCTCAGCTGAGGGATGTGGAGAGAGGAGAGAGAGAGAGAAATAGGGAGAGAAACCAAGCAAGTATTGGCGAAAGGTAGACAATGCCGTTTGGGCAGCCTCTCTCGTCTTGGATTTCCTGTCCAAGCTGTGCCAAAGGTCTCTCTCTCTCTCTCTCTCTCTCTCTCTCTCTCTCTCTCTCTCTCTCTCTCTCTCTCTCTCTCTCTCTCTCTCATGCTCACACACAGAACCTAGCCTCCCAGTGGGTCATATTTATGATCACGTTCTCAAACATGTCATCTCCGGTGCTCGTGATAAACATTTTCCCTTCCATCATCAACATTTTCCCTTCCATCATCACCACAACAATGTCACATAGACAGAAGGTGTTCCCTTCACAGCGTCTGAGGTGGCTTACGATTCTTCTCCTTATCTTTGAGGTAGAGTATGTCCTTAGTATCTAAGAGGTAGAGTCTCTCATCATGTAAGGCAGAGAGGCTCCTGACGTCTGCCACTGAAATAGAGAGACACTTGTGGCAGCAGCACCTCACTCATCACTGTTCATCGCCTCGTCTCCATCGTTGCATAACTGGCAGTGTAAGGAAGTCATGAGGATCTTCACCACACCACAGGCAAACTCGCGTGAACTCCTCCACCACCACCACCCACGTCTTTCCTGTCGCTTCACGTCACTCATTCTTTTTTCTTACTCTTGCTATGTTTAATGTCCTGGTATTTCCTCCTCTCCTCTCCTCTGGGTCGGCTCCCCCGGCGCCTCATTCATGGGGAAGTTGAGTGAATTGTAAATCTCCATCCTTCACTGCATGAAGGGAAACCTAATCTATATATATACATATCTGAGTTTTTAGCTCTATATTCCACGAGCTACACTGACGTTCTTAGGACATCAGTTTATAAATAAGCTTAAGTTTTACTGATGTCTTAGAATAATAGATCTTGTAACTAGGTTATTGTGCTGGGAGGAGGGAGGTGCCATTGTGCTGGGAGGAGGGAGGTGTCATTGTGCTGGGAGGAGGGAGGTGTCATTGTGCTGGGAGGAGGGAGGTGCTATTGTGCTAGGAGGAGGGAGGTGTCATTGTGCTAGGAGGAGGGAGGTGTCATTGTGCTGGGAGGAGGGAGGTGTCATTGTGCTGGGAGGAGGGAGGTGTCATTGTGCTGGGAGGAGGGAGGTGTCATTGTGCTAGGAGGAGGGAGGTGTCATTGTGCTGGGAGGAGGGAGGTGTCATTGCTCTGTGTTCTTTGAGAATATAATGAGCTTCACTGACTGACGTCTTGGATGAGCACTTCGGGTCTTCCTCCCTACTTCGAAGCCATTCTCCAGCGAGACGACCGACAGTCGTTCTCAACTGTTCATTTCTTCCCGCTTCACGTTTCATTCACTGTTTCGAAATCTTCTAGCTTATCTATAGTCAGTATATTGATAGATCATTTCGTAAAGTTTACAGAAGCTCTCTCTCTCTACCCGACACGATGTAACGACATCATTTTCATATTGTAGAAAACGTAAGACTCTGGTTGACGACCAGATGACATTATGACGACATGTAGTTACAACTTTGCGATCGTTTGCCAGAGTTTCTAAGTACCTTTTAGGTAGTGGTTGCCAGAGGCTCCGGTGATATTACATAAAAAAAAAACGAGTAGAATTCGGCGATTCGTGTAGAGTTAATAGAGAAATTATTAGGCAATATATACACAGAAGCTTTAGGATAGGTGTCAAAACACACTGCTCTCCATCACTCCTCAATATTCTTCTGTTCAGGTCCATTATTAACCCAGCCCACCTGACCCTACCACACTCCTCCCTATCTCATGATGATCTTTCACCAGAAGACAATAAGTTAAGTCAACTGGCGACGTCTTTATGAAGTGGCTGACAACATGGAAGCATTCTGGGCGGTGGAGTTCCTCACCTGACGCCAACCGCCCACCTGGTGTCGTGGGCGGCGTTCCTCTTCCTCCTCCTGCTGGCGTTACTCCTCCTCCTCCTCCTCCTCCTCCGCCTACTCTTCCTGCTGGTGTTAACGTGAACCATGGATGAGGAACACCTGTCGGGTGGAGGGAGGAAAGGGTGACATGTCCGAGGTAAGGGAAAGTGGTGGCAAAGATCAGGAAAGCTGATGTTGCAGGGAACTAATACCGTCGTCAATGACGATTATCATGCAACTACTTCGTCAAGGTTTCCCCAGTCACAGAGCATGATGACTGTAGCTGTACCTCCCCTGCCTCGCTCCATACACACACACACACACACACACACACACACACACATACACACAGTGGATAAGCTGCATCCGTTTCACTTTGTCCACCTCTCGCAGCATCCCAGAAGCGCTCGTCTAGAAGGAGTATCTTTTACCAGTGGGAAATGCGTATTTGTAATGCATCGTCTGAGAGCAAGGGACATCTGCATGTTCACCAGAACGAAAGTTGTCGTCTCCACCACAGACTGAAACTCGGATGGACGAGTGACAACGGATTCGCAAGTAATGTATATCACAGTAAACCCTCGAGCCTTCCACTGAAGTATCTCGCAACAGTAAACAAAGACTGGAGAAGTGAGCCACCTGCATCTTTCTTTATCACTTTCATTAGAGAAAAATGATAAACAGTAATGCAATTGACTGCTCACTCACTCTTGTTTGTCTATGCCTGTGAGCCTCACACGTCAAGAAATCAAAATTGAGTTCATCTTAAACGTCATCTTTGGGTCTCAGAAGATAACATCAATTCCTTGGGATGACTTATGGTCTGAAGATGCGACAGAATCTGACAGACGTCGTTTGTCCTTGAAAAGACGACCCATTAAGACTATGACAGAGACGAAAATCATATACTGACCAGAAATCATCTATATCTACAAAGGTCGTCGCCATGAGCAACATGGACGGAGGAGGAGAAGAACTGAAGCCCATCATTCAACCAAGGTGGTGTGGGAGGTTTGGCAACCATCGAGAACACTGTCGAGAGTTTGGTTGGCAGCACTGGTGGTTGAAGCGGTAGAGCTGGCAACCATGGCGGTGGTGGTGCAGGAGGGTTGGTAGCCCTGACGGTGGTCCAGTTGTCATCTGGCCAACCAGACCAAACCTCAGGGACCACACGAGTCTTTTTAAGTCATTTCGCCATCGGGTATTTTAAGCTGAGATTCAGTGAGGTGATTCTCGCCTCTGCTGTATGGGGCTCCTCAGCCAAAACCCCTAGTGGATGGAGGTCTGTGTATGAGGAAGAAGTCCCTCCTTCCATCATGGATAGAATGTCTACATTTTATACCCTCTAAAAGAGACCTTCGAAGGAGTGAGGCATTTTGGTATGTGTCCTCCTCCCAAACCCCCAAACCCCTTAGCTAATAATACTCAAGTCATGGTCTCAGGTTAAACCAAACCTTATGATACTCTGTTACACTAGGTTAAAACCCATCAGGTTGATTTCTACAAGTTAACGTTATCGCTTCCATCTGTAAGTAAGGGTCTACAGTTGTCAACGCCATCTGTTGGTGTCCACTCGAGTAGGAGATAGAATCAAATTGTTTACTTCAACAGACGATCCAGACTACAGTGTCCGTCGATCTACAGAACACGTCAACAGGAGAAAGAAAAACAGTGTCAGCCACAAAGTCTTTGGTAGTGACATAATCAGCGCCATCTGTAAATGGCTTTATTGTTACCTTCATTGTTAGCTGTTGAGAATCTGCCACCAGTGTGTGTGTGTGTGTGTGTGTGTGTGTGTGTGTGTGTGTCTGTGTGTGGCTGATCTCTCTTTACGATCAAAACCATCTGTGAGGGGCGGCCATCTGTGCCGGCGACAGCAGCACCAGCTGTGTAGGTAAACCTTCCTCGTTACATAGTAAGCCAGGTCACGTTGCCCACCTCGTCTGGTGAGGGTGGAGGCCAACCGACGCTGCCAAATCAGGTACGTCAGCTATCCGAGGTGAGACGAGGCTCCCTTCCTCAGCCTAGCTGGCTCCGATCTTGGAGGGGATGAACCAGAACCTCTCCTTAACCCACGATGAGTGAAAATTATCACCAGCATTCACCCATTCCTCACCAACACTCACCCAACACTCATCTCCGACATATAACGCGAGAGACCTCTCCTCCACTATGTGTCTCGTTATCTGGATCCACGAGGCGGACCTGTTGATGCGAAAATCAATCTACGTCAGTCATGTGACTCCCTCTGAGTAACGACGAGGTGTATTAATAGTGTGTGATCGCGTGTGTATCTTGTCGTCCTGCCCTGACCGAACACCGGCGGACGACCCAAGTGCCGGAGTCGGACCCTTGACCACGAGGGGAATGGCTACTGAGCACGACTGGATGGTCCTTCATCACAAGGATGCGACTCTTGGGGCATAATGTTATGACCTGAACCATAAGGGTTAGGTTAAAAAGGCTGAGGGAGCCATCATACAACCAGGGGTCGTACCGTCGCGTCGTACTCATAGGTCGTGCTGGAGAAGTCGTGCCGTCCTTTTCAAAGGTTTGTGGAAGGTGAAATTTCATTAATACAAATCTTATCTCCTTAACGTTGAGACGAATGAGATCAACGAGGCTGTAGATCTCTCACTGAAGGTGGTTACACACAAACTTCTTCTCTGGGTATAAATCGTCACCTTTTTTTTTCATCTCTTTTTCTAAGAGAGCTGAGTAGGGGACACGATGGGGTCACAAAGGAACTAATGCAACATACTTTTCGCATAGAAGAAGTGATGATGGCGTTTGTGACGCGGCTTAAAAACACAAGAATCCCTTATTCCTTCCTTTATTCATGCTTCGAAGCTTCGGTTGTTAACTTCAAAGCATCGGTTGGAAGCTTCGAAGCTTCGTTGGCAAGGAGGAGCACAAGAAACGAATCGTGAGGGTGTGGCCCGGACACGCTTACCGAATGGTAAAGTTGGGGCGAACGAACACGTGAGAACATCATTTAGACTGACGCATTTAAGTACATCTACAAGATGTGAGGTGACCTCATCCTGCACGCCGCTGTCACGTAAGATAAACATGACAAACTTTGGCGTCACCTCGTAAGATATCTTAAGCGTTGTAAGTCACCGGTGAAACTATGAATTACTTCAAAACCCATGATGATTCTGCGTCATCGGGCAAAACCACGACATCTGTGGCCAAAGACGAGTCGTGCATACTTCGTTGTCGTTGCCTTCAGATCTCGAGTGGACGACCCCTGTCGTGTAGAAAGAGACTCCACCTTCAGGTGAGATTTACGCCTCAAGTGTGCGGTCACCCTCGATGAGGTTGTATCATCATCAATAGACGGAAATGAGACCAGACTCGTGATGGAGAGCCATCTCGCCCCGCAGGAGTCCATCATAACCTCGCTACTGAACGGAGTGTATATGACCTCGAAGCTACGGGATCCCCAGAGAGAGAGAGAGAGAGAGAGAGAGAGAGAGAGAGAGAGAGAGAGAGAGAGAGAGAGAGAGAGAGAGAGAGAGACAGACAGACAGACAGACAGACAGACAGACGGGTCCTGGGGTTGTATCATAACAATTTAAGGTTCAGTTAACTTTCGAGATACACGATAAAGATAGTAAAGATAACCATGAAAAAGTCACTGATGATTCACAAAACAACACGATTTAAATATGGATATAAAATATCGAACAGACTTACGGATTTATCATTATTAAGAATCAAACTCTTCGTAAAACCATTGATGCACTTCATCATTTTTGGTCTGTCAGACGTTCTGTTTTCTTTACGAGGTGTTGATGTAACGATATGCGGTAATGGATATTTATGACAGGTAGATAAAAACCCGGTTGCGAAAGCCAAATCGTCCCTCACACCTGCGACAGTGTGATCAGTTCAGTGTTACATAAGCCAAGCACATCTCACGTCAACGAACGCGCCATAGACTCATCGCGATGGTCTGTATGTCTCACAATATTCTTTAGACAGCCACAGACCCGCTGTTATGGTCTGCGCATCTCAAAAATTTGACGGGCGACCAGAGAGCAACCAAAATGGTGTGCAAGTCTCACAGTGGTCTTTGGACGACCAAATCGCCACACCAACCATGACCATGTGCATTACATCCAGTATCTGAGGAGGTCTTCGGTGGGTCTCTCAAACCTCCCTGTCCGTCTCTCTCTTTGTCAGCGTCCAAGGTTGTGGGTTTCTCCTGGCGTAGGCGGAGGTGAGGAAAGTCGAAATCCCTCTTAAGTCCTCTGCACTGCTGTGCCGACCCCTTCGGCGAGGGGCAGCTGGTGGCTGCTGTATATTTAGTTCGATGATGAAATCCCTGGGAACGAAGACTCAGATCACCGGCCTTGTGTCGCCTTCTCGATCACTGGCATAACAAGGTCTTCCTCCCCTGACAGTACACACACACACACACACACACACACACGGAGACTACAAAAACCACGTAATTCACAGGAGATTTCGTCTTAGAATTTAAATAAAAGGGAAGAAAAGGAAAGTGTTTTTGTGAAGTTTAAAGAAATATATCAAGATCTTCAACAGATTGGGAGCAAAATATAAACGTATCTAGACAGACCCTCAGGAAATAACGGAGAAAGGTGATGTGAGAAAATGCTCAGCCACCTATTTTTGGACCTTAAAAACTCGTTCTCTTAAACTCGTGTCTTTCTGGAGTTTATTTCTATTGTTTATTTCTAGGGAGATAATTCATTTATCTGTTTGTGGTACTATCCGCCAAATTATTGCCGTAAAATCTTTGACAAAACCAAATCTTTATCCACTGTCTCGAGCGATAATCATACAAACATTGGCGATAATCCTACGAAAAACAGGATCAGATTTCACTTGGCTGAGCGTCTCCTGAAACCCGTCTGCTCTGGTGACCAAGATAAGCAACACCAGACCATCACTGGGCCACGTTGGCCTCTGTATTTTAAGCTTGCATACGCGAGCGAGCACCCCAGGTGGCGACACCTGCTGCTGGTGCCTGGTTGTACGACCTGAAGACCCCGTCAGTAGATCGTGGCGAAGTTTAATGGAAGGAAGTCGTCGTGGTGTCGTCTCCAGGTCAACGTATAGATTGTCAGGATGTCTGTCACATGAAGAAAAAAAGGTCGTAGTGAGGTCGTTTGATGTCCTCTGTGGGATGATATATCTGATAAAACCGTCCAAGCTAGGTTCTGTCTTGGTGGTAGAACACCTGCAGTATCTACGACGGGTTCTTCCATCTGCTTTGCTAGGGGGGAAAACCCCGCGCTAGGTGCAGAGGCGTCTCTGCGCACACACGAACTCATATGAACCCATCAATATACCTACGTCAGGTACCACTCAGGGATAATACATCACTGACCTTCCCGCTCTGTTGATGGTGTCCCATATCTTATCCCTTTTTCCCCCCGCCTCACGTGTCTTTATAACCTTCCTCCTCCACCCCACACCTCTCTCTCTCTCTCTCTCTCTCTCTCTCTCTCTCTCTCTCTCTCTCTCTCTCTCTCTCTCTCTCTCTCTCTCTCTCTCTCTCTCTCCCATACCTCCTCCTCCTCCTCCCCCTTGCCTTGTTTCCCCAACCCTCCTCATCACCTACCTCCCTTAAAGTCCCCACTTCCATCCCCACCACCCCTTCCACCTTCACACACACACACTGGCGTTACAACCCAAGATATGTGGGTCTCAATAAACACTCACACACCAACACACACTTTTACCCCACGGTCCTCCAGCAGATGCGTCTCTCCTGATTTACGGTTCTAGAAATATCACACGATGGAGTGAGTCAGCACCTCTAAGGAGAACCAATATCAAAGGCAGGTCGTCCCTCAGTCTTGTGACCCGTGAAGGAATATTTCTCTTCAAGACAGACAATTAACATGACAGACTATATAAGTCGAAAGTAACATCCCACGAGAGAAATGAGTTAATCAGGGTTTAGATAGACGAGAATTTCGGTCAGCCTAGACTTGTAGATCGCACGGCAGACGAAAGAATCTTGGGAGATGATCTGTTCGTAGTTCGAAGTCCGGTGGGCGGAGGTGGAGGGACGATCCGTCGAAGAGATGGATGGATTCGGTGAATTAGGCGTTCGTGGGCCAAAGGAAGAGGTATTCCCAGAGGTGGGGACTAACGCTCATCCGCTCGAGGGAACTTGTCTTTTTTTGTACGCGTAGGTAGAAAGTGATGGTGCAACGGTAGAGACTACTTGATAAAGATAGACCAAAACACCTTGGAAAACACGTGAGGAGGTAATGAGGTCTACGTAAACTTGAGTGTTGGAGGGAAAGAAACAGACATCAAAAAATATATAGACTAAGTCACTCACTGTGAAAGTTATGGATGACCATGAACAGCTAGTGAGGCTGTTGAGAACTTGACCCCGTCCTCTGGTGATGGATTTGTTCCTGTTGTGAAGCAGGTTGCCACCAGGATGATGGGCTCCCCCAGCAGGAGGGTGATTGGCCCCCAGCAGGAGGGTGATGGGCTTCCCCAGCAGGAGGGTGATTGGCCCCCAGCAGGAGGGCGATGGATCCCTAGCAGGAAGGTGATGGGCCCCCCCATCAGGAGGATGAGGGGTCCACAGCAGGAGGGTGGTTGGCCCCCAGCAGGAGGATGATGGGCCCCCAGCAGGAGGGTGGTAGACCCTCAGCAGGTGTAGGCTGGCGAAGGTGGCAGCCATTCATGGAAACGCTACTGTTGTAGATAACCTCGCCATATTGACAATAAAGATAAAAAGACTTATGATAATGTCTTGACTAAACGCAGAAGTAGAGACCCATTTGGTATATACATTCCTCATCAGTTTTATGACAGTTTGTATCTACGATACACGTAGAAAATAATCTCTTAACTAGCAGGTGATAATTCGTGGCCTGTAGTGCTGTAGGAAGACGTGTAAAAGAGATGGAGTAGAATCTAAATGTTCTGGAATCATTAAACTTCAGTTACAATATCTGTGGGAAAGTTCAACGATCCGGGTGTGTTTTATTGTTTCAATAAATTGTTCAGGTGTCAAGCGTTATCTTTTGGTCTTGTTGCTGGGAAAGGTTCCACCAAAGAAATTGCTCTTCACTTCACCACTTAAATATTTAGTGTTGCTCTTAAAACAGGTTCTTGGGCATTTATAGAGGCGCGTAGCTATTTTAGAACATTCTAAAGTTCGCCATTTAGGCATTTTTTTCCCCAATTCGAGTGTGTTAATGCGAGTTATTTTCATCTTACAAATGATCTGTGTTGTTGCTGCTGATGCTGCTGCCTCATTTTGTCTGTAGCCAACAGTAAGCGACACAGACGTGTGCCACAGGAGACAATAGCTTCTATTACCTATGCCTAAAGTCCCCAATAATTCAAGTTGCTCACATCGGCTCTTGAAAGACACTTGCATCTTCTAAAGCCTTTTGGGGGACTGAAGTTTATTGAAACTCGGTGAGGAGGAGGATTGTTTGATACTTATAACAGCGTCTCCCACACCATCACCGCCACCACATCTTGGCTCTGTGTCAGTTGAGCGTAAACACGGAACATATGGACCAGCTGGAGTGTGGTGGCAGATGAGTGTTGTGTGGGTGTCGAGGGGAAGGGAGTGAGGGAGGCCGAGACGGTGCCCTTAAAACAGGCCTTGTGTGTGTGTGTGTGTTGACTAAAAGTGAACCACCGCCGCCTCCTCTTCCTGTAACCCCAGGTGGTGGTGTGCAGCCGCTGCTGCTGCTGGTGTCATCAAAGTAGCGCCTCCTAGAGAGGAGGTGGAGGAGGAGGAGGACGTGGTGTTGGTGGTGGTAGTGAGAGTCGGGTCTTGTTCTCTCATCTTCCCGGGTGGGTCTTCCTAGCCTCACTGTCAACCTCTCTGGGGATTATGATTTGGTGTTAGGTTTGATCACTTTGTTACTCACTGGTTTCGAACTATGGATGTACGTCCTACTCTCTCTCTCTCTCTCTCTCTCTCTCTCTCTCTCTCTCTCTCTCTCTCTCTCTCTCTCTCTCTCTCTCTCTCTCTCTCTCTCCGTATGCCATTTAAAAACATATATATGTAAAAACGCACACACCCAACCGAATATAACCCCAATAACAGCAATTGGCGTGGGAAAGAGAGAGAGAGAGAGAGAGAGAGAGAGAGAGAGAGAGAGAGAGAGAGAGAGACCCTGGTGCGGGTCCCTCCTCATGCAGGAGGTGTGTGTGGGGGGGCGGTGTCCTCCTTGGATCAGTCTTGCGTGTCACTTCCTCAGCAGTGTTACGGTAGGACGTGGCGGGTGTTACGACCGGGGTCACGTGAGGGGTCAGACAACACAGTGTTTGCAGTCCATCAACACAACAGCAATACAAAAGGTGTCCCAGGATAATATTGCCATATCATCAAACAGATCCTGTTTTTACCTCGTTTCATCGTGGAATGTTTTCACCACAATTACGTTTTCTGTAAGAATTATAATTATTGACGGTAACTGTGGTATTTGAACAAAGAATGAACTGGCTTTCTGAAGGCAATTGATGATTTCAGTATCTGATTCCCCTCAAGTGAGACGCGTACATGAATACATAATTGTATGATTATAAGTAAATGATAAAGATGTAATGAATGCTGTTATGTACACTTACGTACATACATATGCATACGGCATATCGTATCTTATGACTGACTGAGGTAGCTATGGAAGCATTAGTCCTGCATGATCATTCATCTTGAACGTAGAGAAAATCTAAGAATTGCTTCAGTCACCATGATTGCCACCGTTAGATTACAGAGAGCTAGATCTTAAATTAAGGGTTTATGTGTGAATAGAAAATACATTTTTTCCGTGTATATGAGAAGGTAGTTTGAAAACAAGGAATAGATAAACAGACAATTATGATCTTACCTTTGAGAATACTGATAAAGATTTGTTTTTGAAATGATAATCTTATCAACAACTTCTTTATCATTTAACTCTTATCATTTCTGATAGTTTGTCGGTGCCGTGCTGATATCCGTTTTCTACACAGTGTTTATCCTTGCCAACCATCATTCGTAAGTGTATAATCAGAGAGGATGTTTATACTGACTGAGCTGAATGATCATAGGGATTAATAACAGCAATCGATTGAGTTTCGCTGCTCTGTACTCATCGTAAGACCACAAGGTTGTACTATAACGGTATCATAACTTGTACTATAACAGCATCATAACTTGTGCTATAACTTGTACTATAACTTGTACCATAACGACATTATAACTTGTACTGTAACGACATTATAACTTGTGGTATAGCGACATCATAACTTGTGCTATAACGACATCATAACTTGTACTGTAACGACATCATAACTTGTGCTATAACGACATCATAACTTGTACTCTAACTTGTACTATAACGGCATCATGAGTATATAACGGGAGAGCCAAATGTGGGGGGTAGGTAATACCATCTGCCGCCGGAGGGGAAAATAACCACATGTTAATAAAGTCGAGACTCTTAGGCATTTTTGCTGGTAATGTGGTACCTGTTTCTGGAGAAGGGTGAGACGCTGCTAATTTTGGCGCGGCGGTCGGCACGGGTGTGGAATGCCCGCTGGTCCCTGCCAGATGCTGGCTGCCTCACTCCCCTGCTATGTGATGCACAGATGACCTGTGTCTGTCTGTGTCTCTGTGTGTATGTGTCTGTGTCTGTGTGTATGTGTGTATGTGTCTGTGTCTGTGTGTGTTTGCGTCTGTCTGTCTGTCTGTCTGTGTATGTCTGTGTGTCTGTGTCTGTCTGTCTGTCTGTGTATGTCTGTGTGTATGTGTGTGTGTGTGTGTGTGTGTGTGTGTGTGTGTGTGTGTGTGTGTGTGTGCACTTAAGGCATACAATAGGTATGTATGTATGTTGCTGGATTTACTGGGTGTCAATTGATAAAAAGGTCATTATGCCAGACATAGAACCATACGTCAAGTCTGCAAAAAAGAAAAGAAAATGGGAGGTGGGCTTATAAGGGAAGCTAAACTAAGATGGAGAAGACGATTGGAAATCTCGGAACATTGCTGGCTTTAATAGTTGCCTATTGTTACTAACAGTTAGTAGATTAATGATTCATTTCAATGACTGTTATGTAACTGTGTGACGTGTATATCTTTGAATTTTCCAATACGTCACCATTCGGCCTGCACTTAACCCAGCTGTTCATCCTCCTCCTGGAGTAATATCATCGTAAGATTTCATAGATATTGTCAAAGGTTTATGACAATTGTTAAAGTTGATGTCTGTCTTCATGGGTAAAGACTATTGTGAAAGTTAATGGCTATTGTAGAAGTTAATGGCTATTGTCGAAGCTGATGTTTATCTAGCATACTCGTGTATTTCTGTTTATTTCTTGGTTCAGTCTTTCATTGTTTTATTTTTTTTTTTCTTTTTCTTCCTTCATGTCTTTGTCCCATCCATCTCGAACCTGACACTTGGCATAATGTCCTTCAAGGTCCAAGCGTTTGTTCTTTTTGCTAAGAATGTCGATCTAGAGTCCCCTGCGTCGTAGCACTCAGTGTCATATGATTGCTCCTTCCTTACACAACTGGAGGGTCCATCTCGATCGCCCCCCCTACCCCCCGCCTCGCCCCCTTCCTCCCCCCAAATAAACCCCAACCGCCCCAGTGCATTAGAGGTTACTTAGTGCATATTATTATTATTTTCATCACCTCTCTCTCTCTCTCTCTCTCTCTCTCTCTCTCTCTCTCTCTCTCTCTCTCTCTCTCTCTCTCTCTCTCTTTATCTATCTATCTATCTATCTTTGTCCCTTTTAGATAGACTGAAATAATTTTAGCCTGGAATGTAGCACTTTCAAACTCTACGCTACATCCAAATTCATATATCATTATACCTGGCCAAACACACCCTTATCCATAATAGTAAATTCATGTATCGTAAAACATTTACTTTATTCAAACACTAGAGTGTGTGTATCTACAAAAGATAATGTACTTTACATGTATTCAAACATATGTTTCTTTCAACAGCAAAAACTATACACCTCTGTGTACACAAGGACAGCAGGCACCACCACCACTTCCCTGTTTGGCAAATCTTAAAAACTTTACGCCACTGTGGCAGGTCCCTCCGCGGCCACTCAACCCACCACCTGCCTCCCGCCAGAGACGCAGGAGGCGTGGGCGCGCCCACCTCCACCCTGGCGTGACTCACATGAGGCGTCTCTGGTGTAGCTACGGGCTGGGTTAGAGGATGTTCTGAGTCTTCTGCACTCTCTCTTTATATCAATATTGTTCTCTTCTTAATCTGTCTTCTGATATGATGTTTTCCTCTTCATATCTTTTTTTTTCTTATTCTTCCGCTACTTATCTCTACTCATACTTCGAACCCTTGTTCTCTCTATGCTCAGGACTTTTAACTTATTCATCTCTCGCTCTCATGTCTTCTTTAACCGTAATGTTCTCCTCTTTCCGTTCTTCCTTCTACCACCTCCTCTCCTCATAATAAGTAAGTTCTTCTTTTATTCTTCATCTTTCTCTCTTCCGTGCACTTGCATTATTGGGTATTTATGAAGTTTCCTGATTCTTTGTTTCCTAAAACCTTGCGTCTATTTCATGTTTGCTTTCTACATAAATTCATAATCTCCGTTTTACCAACAAGACAAAAGTATCTAAGTGACGGATACTTCATGTCCAACTGCAATGTCATTCCTATAATAGGTACATAATCTTTACAGAACGCCACCAACAAACTCTCAAAGTTTATCAAAATAAACTTCTTGATTATTTCTTACGTTACCCTTCACCTTGTGGCGAAGGAAATTCGTTTTCTCTGATCCCCTGTAACAAATTCCATTTTCTTCTTCTACCAGGTGACGTCATAATGGAGTAAAACCCGACCTGGACCCTCGGCTACGGCTGGGGGTCCAGGGCTTCTGTCCCCACAACACAGCTTTATACCGCTTGAAGGTAAGTGTAAACTATTAATGCTACCCTTACTAAACCCTTCCTCGTTGAGCATTAATACATCAAAGTTAATCTCTCCCCATAACGTAAGCATAAGAAACACCTTCGGTATGACAGCTCTACCTGGCTATGGCGTTATGCCAAGATTAATATCTTACAGAATTACATTCCAAATACTTGTGTCTTAGATTATCTTAAGTTTATCGGTATTAAAGTGAGGTTGTAAGATATATCTTGGATGAAAGCCACAAGCTACTGAAACGCAGCGCGTGATTCCCGTAGAGTTTGTCATCGAAGTGTCTGTCCAGGGTAGACTATAGCAAAGATGAGGAACTGGAAATACGTTTCCAAACTTTCCTTTATCTCATAAGACTTACGGATTTCACTAACATGATAACGAGTTATTATAGTTAAGCATACTTAGATGTTCTTGTATCATGAATGCTGAGGGGCGAAGAATAAAGAGAAGAATAAACAGATTAACTTTATTGACGTGAAAGAACCGACCAATACGTTTGCGGTAAAGTTGTGTGAGGGTGGTCGTTACTTCATGGAGTTTTGATAAATATAATTGGGGTTATAGTTTTTGTGTTAACTTTAAATCATTTTTCGCAGTATGTTTTTTGCTCCTTAAGCACTGGTTGAAACGTTGTAAAGTAAAGGGAACGCTATGAAAGGGGATGACTTCTATAGTAATCAAACTTATCGAATACCATTTTATACCAGTTTCAAGATCACTGAATTTCAATGAATTTAAGACAATACTTTCTTTAATCAATGTCGTTTGGTCCACAATGCGCGCAGGGGTATATATGTCCCATTTTCTACGCAGGCAGCTGAGAATGCTATGTTTGGTTGCACTACGGAAATTCTTAAATGTAACAGTGTTTACTTATGGAATTTATGGTGAAGCGAAGACTTGTGTGAAGTCTTCTTCGTCAGCGTTACCAGATGTGCGTCAGAGGGGCTTTACTATTAGGTCTTTCCCATTCATAATTCTAGGTAGAGTTGGAAGACCTGGCCATCTGGACTTCCCCATCTCATAAAAAGTTCATTCCACATTGAAGTTCCATCTGTCCTTCGGGACCAGACTAAGATCCAGTGTGGGAACCTCACAGTTATCATCAGTCACTTTATGTATTACATCCCGTTTATCAGATCACCTCTTGACAGCTTGTTTGGGATTCAGTCCTGTCAACTGCCAAGGGTATTTTAAGCCATCAATGTCAAGCCAAAAAACACCAGAAGGAAAATCTTTAAAAGCGTCACCAGGTGTTAGGGATGATTCTAAGACCAACACTCTATATGTGACCTATGATCACCTGTAATTAGAAGAAGTAAATAAATTTGGCCCAAGGAACAACCTAGAATGTAAGGAAGATCTTTGAACGGAAGAAACTAAAAATTCAGAGCATTAAATGCAAGGGAAGTAGAGAGTAGGTGTGTTGTCCACTTATCGTAGACGACGTTTATCTTACTTTTGATTACTTTAGAATCTCTCACCACAATCATGTTCGCAATCACATTTCTAGCAAAAGGATCCACCACACTATTTATGTAGTGTTCCTAGAACCTCTCCGATGCGTTCTTCAAACGAAATCTGGAGGTGAACTACAACGCATTGAATTCGTTGGCATTTCCTGTCATACCTGAAGCTATGTGTGTTGCAATGCTCAGTAACATTTCGTATGTTCTATAGATATAGATATGACCCCCCACTTTGCAACCTGTGCAAAAACACACGAATTGGAATTTAGTTTTCTCGACAAATGCCATCATTATTTCCCTCCTCCTCATCTTGTTAATAGAGACAGTGTCGTTCTGCCATCATTCACCAGCAAAATACTCGCCACTGACGGCACACCACCTCCTCCTCCTCCTCCTCTGGATTGTTCCTATCTTGCTATTTAATTTTAACTTTCATGTGTATATCTGACGATACATAAATAGCTTCCCCAGGTCCTGGCTGGGTGACACAGGCAGAGTTTCCTCCCCACCTTCACACACCTGTCACCTTATAACTCACGCTTATCCATCATCCTGATTCTTTCACGGCACTTTTCTCTAAACTAGTTTATCCATTTTACATGTTCCTCCTGCCGCTCACGTCGCTACAGTCAGATGTGCGCCTTCTTCATCTGTCTTGCCATCCGACAAGCGTAATAAGATGTCCCGTGAGAACCCAGTTTCCCTAGTGATATTATTCGTTTACCCTATAAACTGTGTACAATTCCCTGCACAGTTTTTTAAAGCCATCTTCGCTGCCTTTGGGAAATCGTTGACTTCATAGTTGTCCTTCGTTGTTGGAGGCGAGAATATTTCTCCGAAGGGAAGAACTAGAGAGCAAGGAAAGAGGATGAACGAAAGAATGTGAAAACCTCAGAGAAGGATATATGGACAAAATAATATGGGAACTGTTTTCTGAGCGAAGACGATGTTACCCCACACTGAGAGATGTCTTACTGATTCGTACACTCTGACTAGTCTCACCTTGTTTGCCTCGCAAATCCTACATTTCCTTTAATTATTGTCCTCCTAATTTCTACATCTTCTTTGATATTCTTTTCTGCACTTTCCGCTTATTTTCTTTGTCTTTTGTTCTCTTTCTGTTCTTCACTGTATCTTCTTAACGGCACTGTATCCATTCACCCACACATTCTTCTACTCCACTGGTACGTTCCTTTGCGTTTTCTTCATGTATGAATTGCTAGCTATTCCTACAACTGTATCATTTTGTTGTTGTGTTTGTCCATGTCCTCTTCTCGCCTACACAACTGATCATCCTCTTGAAATATTTCTTATTTTCATTTATATGAATAATTTATCAATGTTCCTCCTCTTTTCCAACCCTCATATTTCTCACATCCATATGTCATAGTCACATGTCCATATTTTTTTCTATTTTCCAAGTAGGTCTTTCCATCCCTCGTTGCTCCCTCTTCCCACCCCCCATGGCACTCATGGTGCTGGTGCCAGATCCGGGAGTTAGCATACCGCGTGGCTCTGGCCTGTGTGGGGGGGAAGAGCCAGCAGGAGGAAAAACACACTAGTGACCTGATTCTCACTAAATTGGTCACACGTTCAAGTGGCAAGATATTGGCACCCCTGCCGGCATACCCCCTGGTGTTCATCAGTGATGTGGTGATTATAGAGGGGATCAATGATGCGTTGATTATAGAGGGGATCAATGGTGCGTAGATTATAGAGGGGATCAATGGTGCGTAGATTATAGAGGGGATCAGTGATGAGTTCATTAAAGAGAGGATCAATGATGCGGTGTTTATAAAGACGAGGGACTGATGATGACTTGGTTATAAGGGGATCAGTAATGAGTGTGTGTGTGTGTGTGTGTGTGTGTGTGTGTGTGTGTGTGTGTGTGTGTGTGTGTGTGTGCAGTTTCATATCTATCTGTCGGTGAGTTACGTCTCTGGTTAACACACATAAAAGCGACACTGACCGGCCACACGGCGCGGTGTGGTGTGTTGGCCGGCAGGAGGAACCAGACACCAGAGGGCCTGGAGCTAGTGGGAGCACGGGTGCCTCCTGTTACATGAGCTGGCCATTGCTTGTTCATCGGTGGGACGGTACATATATAGACCGGACATCTCCCTCCCTCTCTCTCTCGTCCTCACCCGCCACTCCACAAACTAACCTTATCCCGCTCTTTCTTAGCTTCACAGTTAGATATCCCAGGGTTGTTATAGCGCATCTTTAACTTGGACCAGTCATTCTTCATAAGTGTTTCAAATCTTCTCAGTTTATTACCATTATCATTATTCTTAGAGTCAAATTTCAATCTTCCATTTGTCTCATTACGTTTGTTTTTTTTTTCCTTTCTTCGTAAACCTTCCGATGTACTTCGCCAAATTCGATAGATTTCGTGCATCTCTCAATGTTATCATCAGTTCCTTAGACTTCTTCGCTTACGAACAATTTACTTTGTTCTGTTAGTTCCCCTCTTTCCAGTAAAGCCTCTATAACGTGAATCATTCTTCCTCTTACCCAAGACGCAACATGAAGATGATAAGTAACTTTTCCCACTAAACACGTTAAATATAATCTTTATACTCGTCCATGGTAGAGGAAGGCGAGGTGGAAGGAAGGAAAGCGACCTTCCCCACACTTCTGTAAAGGAAGTAAAGAGAAATATACAGTTTACATTCCTATGTTTTTTTGGAGCCTTACTTTCACGTCTAGACAAAGGTCTCCTCACACTTTTTTTTTCAGTTACCAGCGACTTGTCTCATCTGTAGGCGTGGGGTGTTATTGTAAGCATTGCTTAGCACACGGGGACGCTTCCGTCTAGTGTGGGTATTGGCTGGCCGTGAAGAAGCTTCTATGTATTGCTATAAAAAAAAGAAGCAAGTGTTATTATATGGCCGAAGAGAGCTATTGGCGGGCCGGACGCCACACAAACACACACACACACACACACACACACACACACACACACACACACACACACACACACACACCGTTATCACATCCATTCCCTACCATGTATTGGTCTTCTGACTCCATGTACGTCTGTGTGTACGTCAGATTAGAGGCTGACCTTTTGAGCACGATTACTGAAGGTGTTCTCAAGTGGTTCCCTTGATGTACTCACTGTCCGTCATTGACCATTAGACTCACTCTTTCCTTTATCATGTATTCAGGGGATCAAGTTATCGTGCTTAAGGGAAAATTGAAATCTTAAAGGAAATTCTAAGCGTGTAGAAAGGACAGATCATTACTCAAATCTACCGAGAAAGAACCGTAAAGTTTCTGTGGCTTTGATAGAAAACTATAAACATAGCGAGAGCGTATGTGGTCTTAGCATCATCCCTAACAACAAGATGGTTTTCAAACGAGCTTGCGATTGGTGGTTATAACGACGTAGACGGCCTTAATGACCCTGGCAGTTTCGATAGGCCTAAAACCCAAATAACCAAGCAACCAACCCTAAGTGGCACTCTGTCTGTTCACCACAACAGTCTGTTAACTTCTCCTTCTGAGTGTCAGTCTGTTAACTTCCCCTTCTGAGTGACAGTCTGCTAACTTCCCCTGCTGAGTGACAGTCTGTTAACTTCCCCTTCTGAGTGACTAAAAGACACACAGCGTCGGTACAGCACAGACGCAGGCGCTGTTGCCGCGGTCTTTTGAGAGACGACCAAAAAACAACGCAAAGTAAACATGGCAAGGCTTAAGTTCCTCCCTTGAAAACTGAAGGTTCGCTCTTTTCGTTTTCTGTGGTTTTCCTCTCTCTCTCTCTCTCTCTCTCTCTCTCTCTCTCTCTCTCTCTCTCTCTCTCTCTCTCTCTCTCTCTCTGAATTATTTTTTTTGTATGTCTCCATAAACACTAATTTTAACTCCTGTAGGAACACTTCCGCATTTCTACCTCTCACAACTACAAAAGAACACCCATATCTGTCTACCGTATCTACCTCCTCACCTTAATATCAAATACCCTTATCGTCACGAAGTGCCAGGTGCACGATGCGAGGCCACAGCAGTTGTACGAAGCTTAAATCAATTTAGCAGATGGTTCGAGTCAGCTCAATTTTAAGTAGGCGTCGAGCATACCAGATGTCTTGGAAGCAATGAATGTCTGATTTAAACCAGGTATTATAAGCTGTGGGTGATTCGGACTGTACCTGAGGCGTTGGGGGTGTTGACATATGAGGTTCCGACGTGGGCGTTGGTTGCGGACGCCTTTGGCTGCGAAGGCCTAAATGCTCTTGGTGGATTTATAGACACTGTGGTTACCAGACGTCGTAAGACATCGCTTGTGGCGACCAAGTACAGTCATACATATAGCGAGAGAGAGAGAGAGAGAGAGAGAGAGAGAGAGAGAGAGAGAGAGAGAGAGAGAGAGAGAGAGAGAGAGAGAGAGAGAGAGAGAGAGAGAGAGAGAGGGTTTATGGTCTTGAAATGATCTTGAACACCTATAGAGGCTCTTCAAGATTTTTCGTTTGGTGGGTTTTTTATTTGTACGTTGACGGCCTTAATGACCTTGGCAATCGATAGGGTTAAAACCTAAATAACCAACAAACCTTATGGCAACGTTGTATAGAAATGACTAGGCTTAAGCAGATCCAAAGTCCTTAGGATTAGAAGAGCCAAATGGAGGACGTTGAAGTTAAGATGATAACTTGTAGGATGCTTGAAGTAGAAGCTTGGAATCTATAAGTATGGAGGCTTGAGGACATGAGACATCGGAAGGCCTGTAAGTGTCAGGTATACGAAGTGAAGTTCCGATACATGGTATGTCGCTTGTGATTGCCGTAAGGTGGGATTTAGGTCAATGATACCAAACGTAAAGCGTAGAGTTTATAAACTGCGCTTGAGAGATACAAGAGCCTGGAGAATGGAGCCAAACCAGAGGGATCTTGGTGCCGTGATCCAGAAAAAGATGTCAGATGTAGAATGTAAAGACACTAAAAAAACGCGGATGAACAGCAGTGAGTTTAAACTGTGAAAGGTGGATAGAATTTAAAGTAAGGCAAGCCATACTTGAAATTTGAATGTCCGGGGCTGCTAGGTGTGAGGTGTGTAATCTTTAGTAACCTGATATAGGGTGTGGAATCTTTAAAGGGTGTTTAACCCTAGGCAAGGGGTCGTATGGACGCGGAATGTATAATGGTCAGTCTTGGAGGCTGCTGATGTGGGTTGTTTAAAACCCTAAGAGTTGTCGGATTTAAGATACGTCATCTTAAGAACGTTAATGGTCGGCAGAGGCTCAAATGGTATCAGATGTGGAATCCTCAGACACCACATGTAAACACGGGAGACCTTGGAGTCTTAGAGGGATCATCAGGAACAAGGAATGTAGTTTGATTAACCCTGAGAGTATCAGGTAAGGGATCGAATCAACTGCAGATATCGAGAACGAGGCTTTAGGAAGTTCCGCCTTTGCTAGCACTCATCTATTCGCTTCCTGATTATGTTTTCCAGCACATCCAAAGCCTCATTTGTCGGTGTTAACGAGAACACGTCGGATGATCAGGCTTGGGGGGGTGGCGTCGCAGGTAGGGTAGGGTGTGACCGCGATCTATCACAAGTAGAGCACATGCAAGAGACCCTCGACCTCTTTGTGGGGAGGAGGGAAGCTCCGGGCCAGCCGGGGAGTTGCTAATTCGAGAGTGATGTGTCGTGCGGGGCCGGTGGGAGGACCGGCCCCGGGGAGTCTAGACGCTCACCCAGGGTAGTGTGTGTGTTGGAGAAGGATGCCAGGATGAGGGAGGTTAGCTTAGTGGCGGAGGGAGGGCAGAGGAGCCAATCAAGGGAAATGATTCGTTTGATTTGTTCGTAATCAAGGAAAGAAAACACGAACATTTTTAAGTGAATTGTAAATCATAAACTGAGTCTATGTTGACACTGCTTGGATATAGCACAGCTGGTGGTTTAGGTTACCGCTTTGCGGTTGCTTTTGCTTAGATATAGCACAGCTGGTGACACAGGAGTTCATTTGTTAACGAATATACCCAGTTTGTAGATAGAAAAATCACTGATGTATTGATAGATGAAAGTAATGACATGGGAGAGAATGAAAATAAGTATTGCTAAATGAATTCATGGATTGAATATATATTACAGAGAAAGTACTGACAAGTAAGTAAAATCAATAATAGGGTAAATAAATTTAGATTTATCGTCTGGTTAAACTTGTTGTCTATTTAAGAAGAAAGACATTTGGGGAGTCAAGGAGGTGATAATGAGGCGGAAGATGATGGAGATGAGGAGGAGGAAAGAGAATTCTAGCAAGGACAAAGCCGTTAGTGGGGAGGGGGACCCCCTGACCCAGCTCCCTTGTGCTGTTGTTGTGGTGTCTGGTCGGGCTGTAGCCCAGAGGGGCGAGTGTACGAGGTGTTCTTCATCTTACCTCATATATCACCTCTTGCCGTCCCTGTTCTGTATCTTCTTTCGTCTACCATCTTCTCTCTCTCTCTCTCTCTCTCTCTCTCTCTCTCTCTCTCTCTCTCTCTCTCTCTCTCTCTCTCTCTCTCTCTCTCTCTCTCTCTGTTGCAGACTGTCTTTGTTCCTCCTCTGCATCCTCACTGTTTTTCCTCCTCCTCTTCCTCCTCCTCCTATTCTTCGTCCTTCCCTTCCTTTTCCTCCTCCTCTTCTTCTAATCTTGCCAGCTGTTCCTGCCCGTTTCGTGTGTGTGTGTGTGTGCGTGTGTGTGTGTGTGTGTGCGTGTGTGCGTGTATGTGCGTGTGTGTGTGTGTGTGCGTGTGTGTGTGTGTGCCAAGCGGTTGATGAGACCTGGATGGAGGACGTCACTACGAAAAAGATGGACTCTCTGGGTAGCTAAAAGTCGAGGAGAGATTCTGGCACGGTCGAACGTCCAATTTGGCAAGCTCTTCGTTTATGAATTTAGTTGTTGTTTTAACATTAACTACTGAACACTGACAGGTCTCCTTCCCTGGGTTTGTTCATATGGCTAGTCCTGCCCACAACTTTTACATATCCCTCAGTTCCACCTACAAGGCGAGGAAATGCATTTGAGAGTGATCCCCTTATTGAAATGAGTCATAATTGTGGTGATAAGGATAAGGATAAGAATAAGGGGTCAAGTAGATAGTAGCATTAGTTCGTTAGTTCCCTGCCTCATCTGGTCTTACAGGAACCAAACGCAAACATAACTTGTCATCACAGTGGGAGACACAGAAGCCAACAGTGTCAACCACAGGCACCTCCCGTCTCTCGAGAAGTGTCCCATATTTTTTTTTCACCAAGTCCTCCCCTCCTCTCTCCTCATCTGCCTCCCTCTCCTCCTCCTTACTTACTTACTTGCATGGAAAGCATTAAGCTGGACGTCAGAGAAAACGAATTATTTATTCATATCCACTAATTATTTCCCCTCAAGACCACACATTAAATCAGCCTTGCTCTACGGTGGATAATTTTTTCATGATCGAGGATTTTAGATATGATGTCTGTTACTGCATCCGGAATCAGTCTTTATGGAAAATAGTGGACGCCCAAATGACGTTTGATAACAAGAAAATACAAGATATACAGGATTATACTAGAGTGAGCACTGAGAAAACATCTAAACCAGGAAATGAGAAATATAATGGGGCAGACTGCCAACTGAGCATCCAATGCCGGATGTGCAATTATAGCTACGTTAGCCATCCTACTTAGCCGTTCTATACATTTTTTTTAAATCAAAGATGGATATAAGAAAACGTTACAGCATAGACTCATGTGTTTTGTATATTTCAATGGCATTGTAAAGTTTTAGTTCTAAATTCATTCTTAATCATCTTATATTGAATTATTCTTTAATTAATTCTGCACTGACCTTCTAAAATTAAGTTTATGATATGATGATATGTGAAAAGAGTTTCTGTATTGAGGAAGTGGAAGTGAGCAAATATAAGAAGAACCGCTACTGAAAAAAGTCGACACTGAAATCACCTAGAAGTACTAATCGAGATCTGGAAAGTACTGCAGGAGAAAACCAGGAAACAGGTGGCTAATTCCCCAGCGAGTACTAACCCACTAAGTGAGAGGAAATACGAATTCAGAAAGATGAAGTCTCGCAATAGAAACATCTTGGGTGGATAAACTGTGTATTTTTGGACAGGCGAGAGGCTTCCGGATGTTGCTGTGGAAAAGATCTTAGATATGAAAGAAAGTTAACCGACTATCCGAGAGCAAGGAACGAATACCAGAGGCGCCTCGTCAGTTCAGATGAGATTAACAAGTGGCCTCCCTCAGGGGTCAGTCTTTGGACCACTATCATTTATGCTCGAGGAACTCGAATCATACTGGATGATGTTTATGATCATACCAAGCTTATGAATGGAGTTGTTGAAATTGTTGTTAAATGTGGTCAATGTGTAGAGTAATGGGTTTGATAAAGAACTACATGAGAGGAAAAATCATCCTAAACAACAGTAGAATAATGAAAACTGTACAAGACGAAAATAGACCAAAACGAATATCAAAACTCAGCCAGGTGAAGGGACCTAAGATTTCACACGATGTCAGACTACTCTGCGGATGAAAATCGTTTGTGCATAAGTTAGTGTTCTATTAAAATTGCCTTAAGGTACATCATCTAGAAGCTCAATGATAGTTTTGCAGCAAATATTCGAGCAGTGTTAATATGTCCATCACCAGCGTCGTCTCAAAACTTGGAGAAACGAAGAGAATCGTTCCTTGATATTGTTGACGAAAAACAAGTCAGGAAATGGTGCCAGAACCAAGAGAGAAGAGTAAAAATGAGATGAGAGGAACCCCTGAATTATCCACGCCAGAAGGTTGGAGGTTAACGGGAGACATGAGAACCGCTTTTTGGTTACTCAAGGACCATCGGGATGTGAGGTGGAACTAGATCTACGAAGTAACCTCGAAGTAGACAAAAAAAAAAAGCCCAACTTGATGGTAAAAGTGGAAATTCGGGGGGAAAAGAGGAGTTAGAAAACATATACGAAACGCTATAAGTGAAGAGGTGATGAAAACTGCTGGTATGGTGAAATAATCACAAATTAATGCGACAGAAATTTGAGGCTAAAAGTTGGAATTTGACCAGTGCAAAGCGTGCCACTAGTGTATCGTGTTCCACATGTCCTTAATTAAGATCTTGGAGATATTTTGTCCTTTTTTTTCTTCGTCTCTCTGCCGAATTTACAATATCTATAAGCCAGTGTTATGATATTTTCATTCTATTGCAACCTCGACGTGAGTTTGAAGGTCAGTCACACTGCAGGGTGTGGAAGCCGAAGTATCTCTCAGGATGGCGTCCAGCGGAACACTGAACACCTGAAGTGTCGCGAAGGAACTGGATAACGTGTCGCTGGTAGTCGCTGCGAGAATTGAGAGTCAGCTTCGTACTAGAGAAAAGTGGATGGCTTTTTTTTTTGTGTGTGATTAGAAATCCTGAGTGTTACCAGATAGCCTTGTCTTTTTCTCTAAGTTATATACTTCCGATTCAGTTGACAGTCATGAGAAGATCACGCTGTGGAAGGTCTTTAACCCAGCAGACATTAACATGTATATTCCTTCTATATTATCACTCGCAGACAAAAACTGTCTTGTGTTTTCTCTTCCACCGATGAACGCTTGCCGTCGTAGATCGTCCCATATTTTTCCTCATTATCAATCTCCCTTTTGTAGGAAAACAAATAAGCGAGCGCTATAAAAGTAACCTTACAGATATACACATAAACACTGTCTTTCATTTAATCGTATATGTATATACGATCATCAAAGACAGCTTAGTTGATAAATAGCCATCTGTAGACTTGGTCATTGTACACCTTGCAGTCAGCCAGCAGAGAACATTTCATATCCATGTCCACTTAAGGACTCTCAGCCGTAGGCAATCTGCGTTTTCTCTAACAAGAGACAACAGACCTTGAGAAATGCACATCCGGGAGGCCTTCCGGACAAGGCAGATGGTTCGGGGAGACTTTAAATAGCGTGGCGGGAGATGCGGGCCCGGGAAGCTGCTGGCTCGAATAGCCACTTCAGATGTATCTCTGCGAGACCGTTCGTCAAGTTTTCAAGAAGCGTAGGACGGGGTGGGCGTGGGCGTGGGCGTGCGAGTGTGTGTAGGTGTCGGGCTGGCCAGGGTGAAGGTTGACGCGGCCGCGTAGGCGTCCAGGCATCTGTTTGTACAAATAGGGAAGGTGTAGATGGCCAGTTAGCTCCTGTAGACGATGGTAAGAAGAGTCTAAGAAGGACTCGGGGTTAATGCTGCTTGTGGCGCATGTTAGGCTCCTGTAGGTGGTGGGGTCATGTTGGTTCAAAAGGTGTTCTTAAGGTCGAGTTTACATATTATCATAACTGTATAGATCGGCACTGTGGGTTTTCCTGGCGTGGGTGAGAGATCACGGTGCAGCTGAGCCATGGGTACTACTGAAGTTAGTCGTGTGCGTACTGCTGAAGCCGACTCCACGGATTCTCCCGCATTAGCTATGGGGTCGAGGACCGGTTGACTCACGGGAAGAAAATCTGAGCAACTCGTCTAGTTAACGACCCCGTTGGAGCTAGTGTGACTTTTTATGTAACTGGAGATGCCACTCTGGTCTCGGGCAGTCTAGAATACCACTGGCTACATGACGGACATCTGCCTGGACACTGGCCAAGAGAACCAGCACGAAGAATCTCTCGGTGGGCTCGACGATGCACGGGAGGCGCGCGTCGCGAAGTATCCGGCCGCCCATTGTGATGGCGTGGGAGAGTGACAGTGAGAGGCCCAGCGGTCGTAGGTACTTCATCGTGAATCAGGCGAAGGTCTGGGCCAAGCGTGTGGGTGAGGCGCTGGGGGAGAGGAAGAGAAGCAAGACCAGTCGCCAGGCTGGGGATGACGGAGGAAGCCTTTATAGCTCACGTGGGAGGAGGCGTTTCCACAATCTCCTCCTCCTCCTCCTCCTCTTCCTCCGCTACTACTACTACTACTACTGCTGGCATTGCCTTGGAGAGTTAGAACTCCGAGAATATGGCGTATACGTATGGGAATCGTGCACCTTGTGTACGATTCATTATCATCGTCATTATCATCATCATATCATGTCACTTCCAGAGACATGTTTCATGGCGCTCCTGCAGCTCCAAGGTTGCGCAACAATCAGTAGTAGGGAAATTATGCACTCCCTTAGCGACAGACGTTCCTCGATGTGACTGTACAACTCCTCTCCGTCCATTGATGATGCTAAGACATCGACGGTGAAGGTGACTTCTCACCAGCAGTATGACCGTAGCCATACCTCAGAGCCACCTGGAATTCGACTCGAGTGTCTCACCACTGAACCATCCGAGCATCCGTCACGTACTGAGCCAACAACATGTACGGTGCTACAAATATGTTGACTCACGGCTTACGTAGGAGTAGCAAGGGAACGGGTTGGTGTACACTGCATTGTATAATGTGTTTCCCACCTCACCACTTGAGTACACTGGTTGTTGCCCCGGTCACCCTGAACGAATGAACAAATTACTGCAATAGTTTGGCAAAAGGAGTCAGGCATACACCGTCCTAGTATCATCTTTTCCGACTTTCAACTGATTGTCCTCAGACCTGTAAAACAACGATAAACGAACTATATACTGTTTAAGCATCGCATTTTAAAAACCGCAGGCAAGTTTCGATTCATTTTCTAATCTATCTTTCTTTTCACACGTCAAGCTGAGGAAACATCGCAAAGTCATTATAGTCGACTACGATATCTGAAACTGAAAAACTGTGACCATGGCGAGCGTATCTTACATTATGGCAAAATCTGTCGTTACGTTGAATTGACGTTGTTTGTTGTGTCACTGTCGTCTGCCCGGTAAATGTCATCTAATTCTCAAAAACATAATAAAAAATAAAGTGGACAAAATCGTTCGGTAATAGTGCCAGAGTCGGTCAACTGCGTCTGGTCATTCGCTTTCCGTTGTTGTGCGTTTAAGTAGCACAACTTGGTCATTAATAATTACATTATGAAATGTAATCTGCGTTATTTTGGCTCGTAAGGAATATGTTACAACTCAAATACGAGGCTAAGAATGAAAATACCTGTATTGTTTGGATTCTATTTTTCTCTCAGGAAAATTGGTCAGAAAAGAGATTTTTTTCGACCGTATGAGGCGCGAGAGGGGCAAAGGTGAGGACGAGTGTGGCGAATCAGTCGTTGTAGCGGAGGAGCAGGTGCAGAGCACCTCAGTGATGGATTAGCGGGCGGTGGGCGAGGCTGCGGTGGTGTTGCTGTGGGAGTTTTACCTATGTTTTTGTGTGGGTGGCGGGTATTCCTGGAGCAGTTCGGGGAAGAGCAGCTAGGAAAAGCTCTCTCCCTCGCTGGCTTGTATGATGGCTGGTTGGCAAGGGTGGTGTGGAGTGTCAGCTGCTGGGAGGGGGGACTCCAACACAGCCGTAAGGGACCGATGATAGTGATAGAAAAGTCCCTTCCGAGGAGAGGGCGGGAAAGGAGAAGAGGGGGGAAGGAGCAAGAATTGTTAGAGGAAGTGAATTTTTGTTGGAGGAAAAGAGCCAGGGCTTAACCCAACTTGCATTGGAAAGAATATGTTAATAAGAACGGAGATGATGAGTGGAGGGCAAGGTTTTATTTAGTTATTTATTTATTATCTTCTTTTTTTTTACTTTATCTTATTCTATTTTATTTACTTTTTTCTATTCTTTTTTTTTGATATAGGAGGAGATGGATCATATCTCTGGCCGATGGACACTGATTTAACAAAGGCGTTCCCTGCACGGACTTAGCAGCAAGATCTATAGAGGTTTTTAGTTTTTTGATATATTGGCACTGGATGTTGTCCAGGTTGTATATTGAACATGTTACCTGGGTGGTCTATTCCCAGGAGATTGTTGAAGTAATCAATCCAGTGAGTTTGATGTATTTGAAATCGCTCTACTTGTCTTTCAAACAGTTTCCTCCAGTAGATGTTTAGAGGAGGGATTCGTGCTCTCTCGTGTCGTTCTGTGTTCCTGATGAACTCGTGCCATTTGATGTTAAAAACCCAACGTAGAGCTTTGTTCTGAATGATTTGGAGTGCACGGATGTTGGATTGGGCTCCGAGTTCGAGAGCTGAAGGGGCGTATGTGATAAGAGGTCGTATTAATGCTTTGTAGAAGTACAATTTGGTTTTGAATTACGCCTCTCTGAATCTATACAATTTTGTGATCTCCGCTCTCGCAATAGCCGCTCTAGACTGTACATGTCGGTTCATTCTCAGGTGTACATCATAGTCTAGGCCCAAGACAGTGTTGATGTTTGAGATGGGAATGGGTACCTGTCGGTGTATATGGGAGTGTAGGTAGACATTAGTTATGTTGTATCTCTGACGTACATTAAAGTAGGATATGTTGGATTTTGCAGGATTTGTTTTGATCCTCCATTTTAACTCCCATGGCGAAACATGGTCAATTTCCTGTTAGGTTCTGTTGATTGTGTGAGGGTTCTGGCTCTGATTAGCTGTGTGACATCATCTGCATATTGGAGAGTGATGGAGTCCAGGTGTATAGGATTGGGAAGATCATTTGAGTAGAGTGTGTAGAGAGTGGGGGCCAGCACGAAGCCTTGAGGTACACCGGCATTAAGGAAGAAGTAGTTTGAGTAAGTGTTTCTGTATTTGCTTCGTGTTTTTCTGTTGCTAAGATAGTTAGAGAGAAGCTTAATGGTAGGTCGTGGGAGTTGGAATTGGGTGCTTAGTTTATACCTCAATCCATCGTGCCACACGGTGTCAAAGGCTTTTTCAACATCTTTTGTGATGAGTGCGGTCATTTTGTGTGTCCGCGTGTTGTTTCTTATGTACTTCGTAATGATGTTGAGTTCATCTTGTGTGGAGCGATGTTGGTGAAAGCCAAGCTAACTACGTCAATAAAGCCAAGCTAATTACGTCAATAAAAGTTGAGGGTTTGTGGAAGGAGGTGAGCTGGATTTTTGTGCCTGACGCACTGCGCGGAGTTGCTCCCTCTTACATGGGCACAGTCCAGATACAGCAACGTGATTACCTTTACAGTTAACGCACTTCGCTGCCTGAACCTTACACTCACGAAAACCATGATCAGTTTCCGCGCACTGACTACACGTTTGGTGGGGTTCCTTACAGTTCTTTGTTTCGCGCCCGAATTGCAAACATTTGTAGCATTGCTGAACGTCGACATATTCCTCTTTTTTTTCAGGGATTTTGCGGTCATAGAGATCATGGGGAACAGGATGCCTCGAGAGAGCAGACGATCGGCCTCGGTCGGGTTTGAACACTGAATTCTAATTGACTTAGAGTTGTTAGGTTTATAAACGCTGATGACGTTGACTTCGTTTTTTTTTCAGCATTGATGACTTCAACAATATCCGTGAGGCTGAGGGACAAGATAGATGCATCGACATTATAGACAATAATGGTACATCTAGCTTGAAGGGGGCAGCCGTCTTGAACGATGTGGTAGTTATTTTTGGATAGTACATCGAGGAGACGCTTCGATAGGATTGTATCTAAATCACTATCTTTGCCCAAGTAGATTTTAAACTGATATTTATTCGTAGGGAATTGAATTACCCTAGTGGGACGGGTCTGAGTGGTCTTGAAAACAATGGACAGGAGTTCCACCTGAGCATTGTGGCAACATGTATGAAGCATGTATGATCATCAGGACGAAGGGACACACTCGTGATTATGATGAGATGTCTATTTCGAGTAGCAGTGACGTCAGTCCCTGGTCCAGAGCCAACCAGGAATGTGTCAGTTACACACACACACACACACACACACACACACACACACACACACACACACACAGTCCAGACGAGTGTGTCACTGTTCAATGTGTAAACAGTAAGTGTGCAGGAAATAAAAATGAACCGACCACTATAAGTCTGCTGGAAGTGTATGGTGCGATTGTCCTCATACGAAGAGAGCGTCATAAGATTCCTTAATAACGTTAGTATATATATGTGTGTGTGTGTGTGTGTGTGTGTGTGTGTGTACTTAGACTGAGTACAAGATCTTCAGCTTAGCTTCTGTTTTGATAGATGTTTCATGTCAGACACACTTTATGTTATATTCTGTATGGGTGCGTACGTACAACTTTTCCCCTCCCCCACATTCGGAGTGATATGTGCAAAGGAAAATTAAAGCACAACTTTTATTGACGTAATTAGTTACAGTATTCGAAGAGATAATGGAGGAAATGTTGACAATCATGTACTTTGTCAAATGATACAAGCAGTTTGGTGAGTTCATTCCTTTGGATCAACAAACCAACCCTCTTGTTTGAATCAGTTGGTATCCCCTTTACTCGTCCTTGATTACTCTTCTATCGTCTGCTAACTTCCCTGTTGTGTGTAGTATCCACTATTAAACGCTTGTTGGAGTCGGTTCCCAAGAAGAAGAAGACCTTCGCCTTGACATTCTATTAAGACATAACTCTCGATATAGACGTGACAACACTTGGCTGTTATAGCCAGTCTGCGACTCTAGGATTTCTTAGACGAAGATCGTAATTGAAACTAAGTGTCATCCTTTATACCAGAGATTCAAAGAGCATATACATAACCCTCAAGGTATCTCTTCAACGTGTGACAGAAACTACAAAATGCACTCAGTCTGGTGGCTAGATTATGCACTGCACGGTAAACGAACTGATTCACACAACCACAATTATATTGATATTATTATTTTCTTTAGGATTACAGTGTAATGGAGGTAGGAAACTCCCTCTTGGAATTTTTTTTTGGTATAAGTTGATCAAAAGACGGATATCCCACGCGAAATTGAAACATTTGCCACCTGGACCATATCATCTATGAAATCTTTGCATCTATACATGTGTGTGTATATATTGTTGATAAGTGTGTGATACAGGTAGCGTGGCGGATACCAGTTCTTGCATCACTAGCAACGCAAGGAAGTGCAGAAGCTTGCCAGGATAGGGAGGTATCTGAGCCCCGTATGTCGACGCGAATATAGCAATAGTCGAGTTATTTTGGAAGAGGGTGTGTGTGAGTTGGGCGAGGATGGTGATGGCGTGGATGGATATTTTTAGGTAGTGAACGTAAGGCTATGGAAAGGGAGGTTGGATGTGGAAAGGAAGAGGAGCGCTTCTCTCTCTCTCTCTCTCTCTCTCTCTCTCTCTCTCTCTCTCTCTCTCTCTCTCTCTCTCTCAGTACAGTGATAGCATCATTTCTTCTTTTTCTCTACTGCAACACATTACCCACAACAATGCCTTTGTTCTGTTTATGTTTGGTGTGTGTGTGTGTGTGTGTGTGT
This sequence comes from Panulirus ornatus, assembly GCF_036320965.1. NCBI lineage: Eukaryota > Metazoa > Arthropoda > Malacostraca > Decapoda > Palinuridae > Panulirus > Panulirus ornatus. The sequence continues at coordinate 26,582,088 of NC_092271.1, read as the reverse complement.
GTGTGTGTGTGTGTGTGTGTGTGTCACTGCGACCACGTGTTGAGGTCTCCCTGTGCCGTTGTCGTCTTGGTCTAAAGCTACAAAGACGACAGGAGGTAGAGATTGTGTGTATGTGTGTGCGTGTGTGTGTGTGTGTGTGTGTGTGTGTGTGGTGTGTGTGTGTGTGTGTGTCATTTTACGTGTCTGTACACGACCTGGGGTCGTTCATGGGGTCAGTTACGTACTCGTAAGTCGACAAGGACGACGTATTTTCTTTCTTTTGTGGTTGGTTTTGCCCTGGACGACCAGGACAACGTAGGATGGTTCCTGTGTACAATGATGATTAAGACAGTGAAGATGGTAGTGATGGAAATGTTGAAAATGACGGTAATGGCTATAGTGTCGATGATGCGTGATAGTGATGATGATGATAGTGATGATGATGAGGAGGAGGGTGGTAATAATATGATGGTGGTAACGAAGATATTGTTGGTATATTAGTGAACTTCGCAGCATGCAGTGGCGACAGTGATACAGTGATAGTGGTGGCTGGGATGATAGTGATGATGATAATGATGACTTTGGATGGAATGAATGTCATGGTGATAATGAAATGGAGGATAGTGATGAAAATGATAAGGTCAACACTGAGCCTCTGAGTCTAGCAATCCCACTCGTCCTGTTGCCAGAATCTTATGTATATTTGGAATTGATGTCATCAACTCCAGCACCTTCTCCTAAGTTTAGAGTTATCCGCCAAGTGATTCGGTCTCACTACTGCACATAAAAATGTATCTAACATTTGACTTAAGAATTTGTTGCACGAAAAGCCTTAGTTTCTTTCCACTACCCTCCTGCCACAGAGCGGGCTAGACACCGTCACTTTACGTACATGTGTGAGGTATGGTAAGATTCCCAAAAGGAAGTCGTATAGTCACAGCTTTGGCTAAAGGAATTCGCTAATGGAGTCAGAAATTTTAACCAGTCGGCGGCCGCTTTTGGTACTACTTTTCCTATGTTTACATTCGCCCCGGGAACCAATCATGGCCCGTCTCGTCTCTGCTTTCGTCACCACAGTCAGCAAATAGGAGACGAGAATGAACTGCTCCTAATGTCTGTAAACAAATTCCACTGATGTAGTCTTAAAACTATTCACTTTTCTCTATACATGGTACGAATGGAGAGTGTGGAAGTAATATTCTATTTCCAGATTATATCAAACTGAGCAAAACTTTAAAAGGAAATTTCCTTATGATGAATTTCACACTGGAAATCCTTATTATGATGACCATGTTAAGAGATTAACATCACTGGCGTTATCAGCTCTAAGTAAAGGGTTAGTTTCTTTATCAAATTTGACACAGTTGCGTCCGACTCTGTTCTGATGTTTTTTCATTCTCCCAACTTAAGTTATAGATCGTGGCAGTATTGGCATTTGAATGAAAAGCAAGGAAGTTTAATTACACTCGTATCTTATTGGTCTGATATGTTTCTCAAAGTCAAACAAAGCATCGTAGGGTTATGCGAATGCAGGCAATGGTTATCAGTTTATAGTTTTCCCTAAGATGGAACAAATTATATTCGTATCGTATATTATTCTACCAGTCGCAAGCTATACTCTGTTATATTCTGTGATATAAACAGTCTCATAATTTCATACTTGGAAAATATGATTACACGAGGACTGTAGTTTTATAGTCTTGATCGCTAGGTTTTCTAAGTACATTAACCTGTACCACAAACTCTAAGCAGTCTGGTATCAGCGACAAATGTGAAATTTGCAATTTAGAAAAGACAAACCCAAAATGTTTTCAAGTATTTTCAGTATTGACCCATTTATAATCTGTAATTCGTACTGTAAAGTGACATCGTGGATCTGTGTATTCCTTTCATTTTTCCTACGTATCAAGTAGATTAAGTAAATCGTTCCGTATGAGCATTGACGAATCGCCATTGCCTGTGGAGGGAGAGGCCTCGAGGCACGAATGGCTGCGATTCCACCGTTGGTGTGTTGGTTATTTCGGCGTGTGGCACACGTCCTTGTCGGGTGCGTTACGACCAAAGCAGCCACACTGCCTGCACCAGCTCCACGGGGATATCTAGCCCTCGCCCGTCTGAGGTCCTGCTCGACTGAATATTTGAAATACTCGTGTGTCTCGATGTGTTGGTTCGTCCATTTCCTGTTCGTAAACTTTCTGTTAAGAGTCTCGTTGCTTGACTCTTTTTTCCTCGTCTTTTTAAGCTAGATTTACAAAGATATTTCAACATAGTTAATATATATATATATCCCAATTAGGCCATCATGGAAACTGACCAAACGATATATCAAAGTTTATCAAAATTCTGAAGTGGCGCTGAACTGTGATTGTGTGTTCGCCATCCAGCCCCTCGCTCTCACACTAAGAGTTGACCGAATTCTTTCAAACAGTTGTTACAACATTTGTTTCCTTCACTCGTTGTTGTTGTTGTTGTTCGTGACCTACTATTGTATAACGATCGTCTCGTCACTGATGGATGCGACAGATCAACAAGTAAATAAGTTTAACTTTCAAGTTCTGTCGTTTGGCTTGGAAGCCAAGACATACATTGCCTTGTCCAAGAACACACAACTTGTAGATTATTTGATGGCTCTGCACCACAGTCTACAGTGATAGCCAAAACACTCATTGGTATATTCTAGAACACATATTACTAAATGATCATTTTGTATTCCAATGTCTAGTCATCTTCTAGATTATACTGCATACCACAGCCGAGTTAAGCAATCGGCAGTATTTTTTTTTATATTAGCTGAGATGGCATGGGCAGCTGAGGCCCTAATCAAGGCCATCTCATTAACGCTATACAGTATATATCCTAGTGTGAGCCAGGTACCCATTTCATCGACCAACCCCTAAGGGTGGACGAACAGCTGGGTTCACTGTGGACCGACCAACGCAACCAAGGATTCGAACCTATCCGCTTGACCCCAGGCGACCCGTGCATGCTTACCGCTACACCACGGGAGCATTGGCTCTAAAAGCTACAGCATAATTAGTAGATGATCATTATCAACACGACAGCCTGCCCCTGGCTTACTATATCTACCATTGATGTGTATCCAAACACCCAGCAACACAGATAACCATATAAGCTTAACATCGAAGTTCCCACCAGGCGCCTCACCTCATGCTTTGAGAGGGGGTGGGGGAACCCCTGTGGCCTTTGGAGGTGTGAAGGACAAGGGTGATCAGCTGGCAGGTGGGGCGTGACAGTGTGAGGAACATCAGCTGGTACGCGGGAGTGGAAGGAGGCTGGGGGGTCGGTTGCATACACGTAAACAAGTTAGCGGTTGATGTCTCTATTCGTTTCACTGGTTTATTTAGTATGTTTAGAATTGATGGAATTCTGTGTTTATGATACTCTTGACCACCGTATTTACTTCGTCTCCATTTCAATATATAATCCGCGTTAGTTGAAAAAAAAATAATCAGAAACGAAAACTATGCCTAAGTCATTAAATTTTTTTTTAGATATTTTACATATATTTCATTCACGTCTGAAATGGTTTAGGTTTTGTCTTCTATTGTGTATAGAGATCATCAGATTCTTTAAATCAGTTGATCTATGTACAGTAAGGCATTCGAGACCTGCAGATTTTCAACAGAGTTTTCGAACGTATAACTTATAGATCCTGATCTACCGTGGTGTAGACAAGAGGACAAAACCTCGCAAAAGGACATCGTAAAACAACGAGGCACTTCACTGTGGATGGTACGATGACCATGAGGACAATCCACGATGAGGAGTGAGAAAATCTTTATCAGCACAAGGCGTAGACCACGTCACATGTTGGTGTGTGTGTGTGTGCGGTTGAGAGGAAGAGAACACGAGGAACTGTCGGTGGTGGTGTATCCAAACTGGTTCGATGGTCACACTTGGTCAAGTGTCTAAAAGGAGTGGGACCTGAGCAGAACTGGGCAGGTGTTCGCAAGTTTACGAGACTGATAAAGAAAAAATAGAGTTTTCCTTTATCACTATCACATATCATTTCGTCCATTAATAGTCTCATAATTCAAAAGAAAAGGATCAATGTTAACCTTCATCTTGACTGTTTGGCAGGTCATGGGTTCGTCATGCGTCTGGGCAGCAGCCCTCCGCCATAACCTCTGCCAAACCTATTATCATCAGGTATGGGAGGATGGGCTGCAGCGCCGCGCCCCCGCCTACGTGCAGGGGACCCGTGACGGATCTGGGTCGCACTTCATCTCTCGATGTCAAGATTAGCACGTAATGCATCACAGAACAATGAGGATCCAGAGCAAAGACGTCGATCATAAAAGCTCTGTAGTTAACCTCCGTATGGAAAGGTGTAAAGGGGTCTAGATTACAGCAAATATGGGTAATGTAGTGAAGATATTGAACATTACTTCATCTGAAAGTAGATCGTACTGGATGTCGAGATCAAGTGTAGAGAGAGGCGAGGGCAGTTTCAGATTCAGTCTCAATTCCTACTGATTCATGGAACATGATCATATTGCTTCATAAAGACGTTCCGTTGATGGCCTCTCTCAGATGAGAACGTTTACAACCCATTTCCTTGCTGACCCTAAGAGACGCAGTTGATGATGAAGGACAACAGCTCTTAGAATTCGCATGGTTCAACTTTATCTCCAAATCTTTAGTATCAGAGGTTGGTCTAAAATGGCCATGTCCAATGTTTGTTTGTTTGTCTTCTTAAGCAATCACAGCAGTTCATGGAGGACGAGGTAGAAGCGAAGACCTTGCGTAGGAGTCGTGGAATGATAATAAAAAGAATTGAAATATTCTGCTTAAAACATATCATATCCAACTTGTCTCATCCGTTTGTTATGAAGCACGTTTAACTGTGATGGAAATTATTAATGAGCCATTTGTTTGTCGATGGAAATAGACCTAACTTTTTCCATTTTTTGACGTGTCTTTGTCTGAACCAACTGAATTTTTCTTAAAAGAAAGAAAGTCAAAACAAATCCTCAAAACGAGAAAGTGACAAGAAAACAGTAGCTTCTGTAGCCACATGAGAATGAAATAAACCACAAAAACATAACCTCGCTTTTGTTTCACTGCCCATAGAACTGCCGGCAGCACTGCTGACTGCTCAAGGGTGCTTATACATGACAAGCGTCACGGGTTACCCCCGAGGGTCAGTTGGAAGCCGTCTCCCAGTGGACGTGAGACTCAAGGCGACTGAACAGGTCTTTCTTTCTGCGCCCCAAGAAGTACAGTAGGTCAGATCAGCTCTATCCTTGTTATACAACGTAGATGTGCAAGGGCTGTTCAAGTGTGTGTCGGTTCATGGGGGAAATGAGGAGGGGAATGGGAAACAATGGGGAGGGGGTTTGGGGGGTGGTGTGTTGTCCGCAGCCCCAGGCAGGCGTGAGGGAGGGAGGGAGGGAGAGGTGGGGCAACTAAAAATACTCTCAGCAACCCACTAACCCGGCAAAGTGCGGCCCTCTACACCTCATCTCGTGCTACTTGGCCGCCGGAGACACCAGTAGAACGACTCGAGACGGCCCGTGGAGCACACGGAACCCTCCGCCTCCTCCTTACAGAGCCTGGAGACTCGCCACGTACAGGGAGGAGCTGTGAAGTGATAGTTTACAGTAGCTGTGTTGTGTGCCTCTTATGATGGCTGCCGCCGGGCCATCACCAAGACTGTGCAGATAGCATAATGCAAAAGCCAGTTGGCTTCTGTTCTGTTTAAAAAAAGGTTAGTGACAAGCGAATGGTGGGTTACGAGTTGGCCCAGCTGCCATCCCCTGCGTCTGCGCTTCTCTATCCTCTCCTCCGTCCAGAATAGACCTGGGGGAAAACCCCTTTCCGCCGCAGGAAGTAGTGCCGCGCGTGTCTTCCCCCCCAGAGCCGTTCCTCCACCGGGCGTCGCCCATTCCGCCCCTACTCACCAGCGCGGGAGCCTCGGCCGCCCCTGGAGGAACCACTAAACACAGGGACGAGCGTACACACACTCAGACAGGAGGACCATCCAAGGTACTCACTCACTCGGTCAGTATAGTAACTGCAGTTTAGACAGAGTTGACATCGATGTTCTTTATACATTCACTGGTTTATTTAGATGTTCTGGGGGGAAGCAGCGTCGACACCTGGTAAGTACCGTTATTCTTCACAAGATTCTGAGGACTGGAACAAGGAGGTGTGTGTGTGTGTGGAACGTGTCTGGTATTATCTGTATTTCCCAAAGAGGTTTTCCTCGTGTTTCCAAGACGGTAGGTAACGTGTAGGTAGACCTTGACATAAAACCCGTTAGAGACGCGTAGCGTACACTCACAACCCTGAGCCACATCTAGGTGGTGATGACCTTGTTCCTTGCTAAAACAGGTCATCATCACCAAGCGACCCTCACAACGACAGCCGGTGGAGTAACCTTAGCCCACCATGCCTCCCTCCCTATTTCTTGCCCAGACTGCCCCACATTCCGGGCCAGTAGGAGGCCACGGCCAACACCGGCGGAGACCGTCGAAGTCCCATGAGGGCGGCGCCTCCCTTTGCCAAATGATAGAGCGCTCGAACGAATTCCCGAGGAGCGTTGGCGACTTGTATCGTCAAGTTGCCTCGGTTCCCAGTTGAATAATACGCAAGACTGATGGTTCCTCGCCAGCGGATTCTTCCACTGACCTTATACGTTAGTGATCTTAACCCCGTGAGCAGGAGGGTGCGACCGTGGGATACGATGGGATGACCTTTGACATAACCCTTCAATATACGAAGTCCAATCAAAAGGCTATGCCTCGTATCAGGCTAAAGGGGTTCATTTATATACCAGTGATTTTGAATACGTTATGAAACGCCGGTGGCCTTAAAAATCCAGTAATCTTAAACGCCAGTGACCTTAAACGCTAGTGATTATACGCATATTGTCATGGTAAAAATGAAGACCTCAGATTAAAGCAACTAGTGGGCAAACTACTGGTCGTTAGTCTGTATGACCACAGTAAGTTCGCGGTCATTCTGTGACGAGAATGCTACTGTTTTCTTCGTTATTTCACAGTGATTGTTAATGCTTTAAGAATTCGCTCCAACGAACATAAATTATTTCAACAACGAAAAAGTCACGAGAAAATTTAATTTTGTTGATTAGGTTCATCTTGTTCGATGAAGTACCAAGATACTCGAGCAAAGTTCATGCTCTTACCATGTAAATTGATGTACGTGTTGTTTTTACAATCATGGATCTTGGGAAGTTGTTAACCTCTTCCGAAGCAAATTATTAACACCAACCTAAAACTCCAGAACTCCTTTAGGTGTTCAAGGTAATACTCTAACATACGATCTTGGATATATATATATATATATATATATATATATATATATATATATATATATATATATATATGTCCTATACACTTCGTGGTAATGAAATTCTCATTTGTATTTAGATAGCAATTTATCAACGAAAATTATTGATACCTTCGAAGAGATTTCGTCCGTAGTGAAGCCACAAAGTGGCGAGAATAGCCAGCATCATGCATGTCCAGTGTGGATATACCCATAGGATCAACCCACGGACGAAATACACACCATCATATTGTTTGGTTATCAATTGCTTGGATCACTAGGGCCATCACCCTCAAGCTATCACCACCATCCCTCAAATATATGTGGAAACACCTTCTTCAGGTGTTCAAGATACAGTAACCAGCGTAAATCTATGTTTGATCGGCATTTTGCAAATGTTTACTACCCAGCTACTGAAATGTGTAGTGTTAGAGATGAAGGAAGAGAGGAAGAAAAAACCCCGCTTGTTACTTGGTGTCCGGGTCCTGGTTACGGAATGATAACCGTGTTCCCTTTCGCCACGAACCCTTGTTCCATATTCTTTGTTTGATTACGGGTGACAACTAATGAGCGCGTGACGTCAGAAGCCCCGTTGTACCAGTAATGTTATTATTCTTAATTTGATGATTCCAGACTCCGCTTTACCATGGGTAGTATTAGGGTTGGCTGAACCTGACTGTAAAAAAAAATTGTGAGTCAAAGGCAAGATAAAGATAAAAGTTTGAGACAAAGAAAATCATATTTCAAAATATATTGACCTGGTTATATTCGTATAACCAAATGTATTGTCCTGGTTATAGTGGTATAACCAAATATATTGACTTTGTTATACTGGTATAACCAAATATATTGACCTGGTTAAACTGGTATAACCAAATATATTGTATAATCAAATATATTAACCTTGTTATGCTGGTATAACCAAATATATTGACCTGGTTATACTGGTATAACCAAATATATTGACCTTGTTATACTGGTATAACCAAATATATTGACCTGGTTATAGTGGTATAACCAAATGAATTTTAAGTCAACAGTTTTGTGCTTGGGTTTCCCCATGTTTCCCTTTCTGAGACACTGTGGGTCGGTCTGGCCGTCACGGATGGTGAAGGTAAGAGGGTACACACAACTGTTCTCGCTCACACCCGAGCACCAGGGAAGATAACTAGATTCTGGTTAAGGAGTGTGACCAGCTTAACACACAACCTACTAGGTTTTTGTCATCGTGCCGTAATTTATAACCAGATAAGAATCAAAATATGTATCATACGCCAACGAACGTAGTCCTAATGTACTCTGGTGGTAGGTCAGTGTAAAGCAATCGATATAGATATTCTGTTTCATAAACAAGAGTGTTCGCAAAATTGATGGCGTTCACATGAAGGCCAGAGTTTGAGTCAGTGTTGACCTAACTTTCTGAAGAGTTTTACGAAGGACAGATATAAGGCATCGTATACGTAACCTTCTGAAAGACTAATGGAAAGCTTCCGACTCTGTGGATCTCGAGAAAGTTACCGGAAATGTAATAATTTCCATCTAATGATGGGCTTTAGCTTATTGGATTATCTAATATCACCTTAATTACCGTACAGTAATTACATTAAAGTTCCTTGTATGTATGCTGGTCGACCACTTTTTTATCACTCGTATAAGATAATTGTGATAACTGAATTCAGACTTTTATCTTGACATATGTCAAGATGTGGTATCTGAAAAATGTGTCTCGAACTGACAAAAGAAGCGAGAGTTTGAGTTGGCAGAACCGGCAAACGTTAAGGTATTCCCAAACCTTATTTTGGGAAGGACTGTGCGTAGGTACGAGTGAGTGTTGCCAAAGCCTTGTTCAGGTACATACCTAACCTAAAACTCTGTCCATGACCCCAAGCAACTCTGCTCCTCACCGTTAATGCCGTAGATTCACAAGCAAACAAAACGATGCGAAACAGACAGACACTCCGGCCAAGCTGCTGAGCTGTATTAGCGGACCTTGAGCTGTGTAGACCTCACAAGGGGTTAGTCACTGTTTGCACCTGACTCGTTGGATTAAGGAACTCTGGCCGGTGTACAACGCGTATGCCTCTTTGTTCGCTTATCCTCTCTTGCTTCTAGTCGCGCCACCACCTCCACAAATACCAGGGTATTGGACGAAGAAAGGCGTGTGCGTACAAGAGCCTACCAATGTTTGGCAGGTGCAGATGGGTGGGTGGGAGATCTAGTGTGTTCTGAGGCGGAGTAGCTGAATCTTATTGAATCATGTTATTGTGTAAATAAGCTCTTTAATCCACCTGTTTTCATCTTAATGGACGAAAGTAGGTTCAAAACTGCATTGCAGAATGTGGATGACCATTACGTTCGTTTCAATAAGATGACTTTACTTGTTACACATTTTCTCAATACACACACACACACACACACACACACACACACACACTTGCGGGGGCAACATAAGTGTAGAACTCTCCTCTTGTAAGTACATGATCCTCTGTGGTGTATTGGTTAGCGTTACTGACGATGAAACTGAATAGGTCAACTTATCGTCTGACCCTCAAAGGTTCGAATCCTGGACGCGGTAGTCAGCCCACAGCCAGTTTTGGCTGTTCATATTCCCAAGGATATGGCCGATGAATGAGTACCTACCTTAAGCAGAGGTGTGTTTGTTTGTGTTTATACACACACGAGAGTAAATGGAAGATGAATCGGCGGGGCAACACAAGTGCGAAACTCTCCCCATTACACACACATAGGAATCACACTACAGTCCTCATTAACTCATCCACTGCTCACTGATGTCTGTCCCCAGTCAAACATCTACTATGTTACTGCTAACTCATGAATTTGAAATCGAATTCTGATCACCAGAGAGACGGAGTATATCATCACTATTGTCTCCTTTCAAGAATGTTAATTGAAGAAAAATGGTCTCGATTCCCCGTTGGTAAAGACACCGATCTCTCATCTCATCCGTCACCAAAGGAAGTAGACAAGAGAAAACATTAATCCCAAGAACTAATTCGTGTTGAGTAGAGTCAGAGAACAAAGAGTACACTTGTTTTTACCCCGAATCTTTGGTGACGAATAGCGGGATTGCTATGTCGTGTTGCAAACTCTCCTAACCCAGCCTTTCAGGTGTTTTATTATCATTGTTCTTATAATCCTAAGGACATATCAGACAGAATTATACCGATATCTGAGTTGGTTTTAGTGTTTATGCGAGTGTTCATTTATATAAGAGAAGGGAATGGTCGTGTAGCCCGACACAGAAATTAAATGATGATTATGGTATACGACAAATCAGACTGCTAGCAAGCGGTGTGTGGCCCGACATCTGGGGGGGTTTATATATATATTCTGGTTCAACTACATATTTAAGACAATTCTTTGTCCCTTAGTGTTCCTCTCTCTCTCTCTCCTTTGGTGACTTGCAGTAAGCCTCTCTTGGTACACAAAGAGCGAAGGTGATACTTTGAAAGTCAAATAGCAACAGACCAATCGGTGATGTTAAGTGGTTCTAGGTTGTGGTGGTGTGGGTGGTTATAGTGTCAGGCTGCCCCATTCAAACCCTCACATCCATACGATGATTCTTCTAACGTATAGAATACTGTATTGAGACATGGGCATGTTTGTGTCCAGCTAAAACCTGCCATCGCCGATCACCTGTTCAGTTGATCCAGTGTAGCTCACAGAAAACCTGGTGCAAGGCTTCAGTTTTGAGACTAAAATGAATAAGGCTGATCGGTTGGTTTGGGGAGGACTCAATGCCTCTCAACTGCCAGGGTCAAGTTATAATCACTAGTCAAATATTCTTTAACGCCTTTTCTGGCATTGAGGGTCATATCAAAGACCACATACATCATGGTCCTTTGAGAATGAAAGCACGAACATTCATATAACTGGAACCTCCTACGCAAAAGCAGCCAGAACTTCAGTGTGAGGTATATTTCACGCTCATCCTGCAAGATATTGTTATAGAACAGTCGCAAAATTATAGAATATACGCATCAAAAACTACATCAATATTCAATACTCGTGAGTAATTATAAGGACTGCCTTGGTCAGTGTCGATTCACAGGTGGGGTATAGCAATGGAACAAAGAAACTGTATAGGTGTTGTTGACCTTTGCGCAATTGGCAATGAAAATTGACTGGCTGTCTTTTTCTTCCCTTAATTCACCCGTTTGTTGACAGCTGGGGGGGAAAAAGGAAAATTCGATAAGACCAATATTAATTTGCCTAAAGGGAAATGATGCTTACCTTGTTTTCTATTTGTAGGTCAACAAAGATAATTTCCAGTACTGAAACCAGTGACTTTGTGTGTGTGTGTGTGTGTGTGTGTGTGTGTAGCAACGACCATCAGCTACGGTCACAAGTTCTTCACACATAGCGTCGATGAGGAAGGTGGTGTGCATGTGGTTGTGGAGGGAGGCGCCTGGCTGTCCCCAGATACAGCGAGGGTAAGCGACCGTGCGACGCGCCCCACCGCTCCACAAAATGGCCGTTGCCGATGACGGAGGAGACGAGATGACCCTCCTCCTCCTCCTTCTCCTCCTCCTCCTGGTCACCTGACGCAGTCTTCTCTTGAGCTTTACCTTGAGCCACACACGGACTTGCGATGTATCCCTGAACAGCCAAACTGACTGTAGTTGCAAATGTGTTTTTCTTTTTTTTTCTAACTTGTTAAATTATTGGATTTTATCCAATGTTATGCTATTCTCCTATTCTTTTCCTCCCTACCAACTGTTAAAAACATATCCGCTCCTTTTTCAAACCTTATTGAATAAGGATCAGAGACAAGGCCATACACTTGTCCCTGGCATGATGAGCACCCAGCCTAGCTTGCCAGCCAACGGCAAAACACGCAGAAGCAGTGGTCACGTGTCCCACATGTACGCAAATACACCCAACAATCGATTCTCTCACTCTTTTTTTTTGAGAGAGAGAATGAGTTTGTAAGAATGACGCCTCTGATGTGCGTTTTGGTGCCCACATTGTTATAGATGTAGCGTCGTGTGCGTGTTTCATTTGTTCCATAAATGACGTATTGAGGTCGAGACATTGTAGTTTACCGTGCGGTGTAGTGTTGTGTTTGAGGGATGCGTGTCAAGTACAATTACGGGATGTTGTCTACTGAGAGGAAAGACCATAATCAGTCTTGATTAATGATGTGGTTAACGTGTTGTCATATCTTCCTTATCTTACTTCATTGAGCTTTCTTTTTTTCTCTCTCTTTTACTTTGGAAATATTGTTACGAACACGTGTGTGTGTGTCCACATGTTCGTATATTTGAGTATGGTGTATCTCTGTATATGGTGTGCCTTGGTGTAGGGTGTGGTTGCTATGGGCTCGAATCTATCTTCCCTGACCGCGTTAATTGTCCTAGCAATTATGTCTTGTAGCAGATGTTGACCAGTCCTCTAGCACCCAAACCCTTACCAGCGGCGTCAGGGCAAGGTGTGGGGCCAGCTGCGGGGTCTGTCATCCCGTACATTCGCCGCTGTCATGGACAAGGGAGCAAAGAAGTATGAATATGTGGGCCGGACCTTAGGCCTCCTTCAGCCAATCACGTCAAGCTGAGGGCGTGACAATCAGTCTTTTGACCTATCAAGGGCAATTGTGTCATTCTGACCTATCGTAGCCATAGGTGGCGGGTCGAGGCGTGGCTAGCTGTTCTTGCCAGGCTCAGACAATCGTCTGGGAATCGATTCCTTCAGTATTCCCGCGCCCAGCAAAGTAATGTAGGCTTTCCCTGTCTCGAACCCCGTAGCCACCGCTGCCCTAGTTTGAAAGATGTTACTGTGTCACGTCAGGTTTAGCTAAGTGTAACGATGATGTTTACTGTGTCACGTCAGGTTTAGCTAAGTGTAACGATGATGTTTACTGTGTTACGTCAGGTTTAGCTAAATGTAACGATGATGTTTACTGTACCACGTCAGGTTTAGCTAAGTGTAACGATGATGTTTACTGTGTTACGTCAGGTTTAGCTAAGTGTAACGATGATGTTTACTGTGCCACGTCAGGTTTAGCTAAGTGTAACGATGATGTTTACTGTGTCACGGTAGGTCTAAGTGTAATCTATCGAACAAAGTGTCATAAAGGAAAGAGATCTCCTGGTTTGAAATCTTCTCTGGAATGTTAACTCATGTTCAATGTTAACTCATGTTCAGCGTTAACGTAAATGATTCGTGCCTGATTTATGTGTTCACCTTGTACATTTGAATTCTTTCATTATAAGTAATTCTAACCTTGGTGTTTGCTTTAATCCCATAACGTTAAGATAGCGTTACCCTGTTATGCAATATAACAAATCTAACGTCCTTGCAAAGACAAGGATCAATATAGTATCTGTAACATATATATGTTACTGGCGACCATGCTCGAATAAGCACTGAGTTCGTAACAATATGAAATGCGAAGTTAGGTCGTGTTTGCGCTCCACCGACGCCACCCACTTGCGTGCCCCAGCTATATCGCTCGTTGGCTGACGGTGCTTCTCCCAGTTTCTCTTCTCTGTAGCTAACCCCTGAGTTAATTTTGATTATCTGTTATATGTAGCAAAATACCATCTATGAATCTGTCTATAAGTATTTGGTCTGAGTGTCTCTTAACTGTTTGTATACATGCAATGTACAGAGCAGCTGAGGTACGGAGCAGTGAGGGAATGAATGCCATAAATATACATTTTCTCTGCCTACAAGTGATGGTTTGTGAGCAATATTATTCTTCAGTGATGACTTGTGAGCAATATCATTCATCTGTGAGTTCTCGCAGGAGTCCAGGTGTTTTCTTTTGCGTGTCTGCAAATTTGAATTCTCAACACAATGACTGCTGAGCTGACTAGTCCTGGGTTGTACATGAGGGAATGAACTGGAGCTGGCCTTCATGTAAGGCCCTCGACAAAGTCATGTGTGTGTGAGAGGGCCAGAGGGTGAAGTTCAAGGCAGAAAACGAATCTGATACATGTGTGTATGCGTTTGTATATATGCACATATGTATATACACACTAGTCACCAAAAGATAAATTCTGGTTAATCAAACCTCAGATACGTATAGAATAATAAGTTTACTGCCCTATACCACCAAAGCAACTCCTCACTTCATTTAATAGTTACAAAGAAATCGAAAGATCTTTCAATTAATGATACAAATGAACTGAACTGCGCCATACGTAACATCATCTTGCTATTGCTTATTACGGGGTTAAAAGGCAGTTGGTTGCTAAGGCTTTGATCGTCATATTGTGTGTGTGTGTGTTGGCTCCCGAGTTCACCGTACAGATTATAAAGAACTCTCTTCATTGGCCAGTATTTTGCCAAAGTGCCAGTTATGATACCGATTTGTCTCCTTCTCTATTGCCTTCAGAAAGAAAAGTATGTGATTTTTTCAAGTTGCAAGAAAATGTTGGATGTTTTTGAAGAGAATGTCAGTTTGACGCTGAGGAGAGTAGGTCCCACATAGTGCGCGGGAGAGATGACAGGTGCATAGCTGTGGCGTCACACACAGATGGCGGAGGGTGGGGCGGCAGAGTATGTGGGCACGTGTGGTTACCTGGATGTCTTGTACTGCAGATGTACGTGTTAATAGGCATCCTGTGTTGTGAGGGTGGACGAGCGCAGGGGCACCTGAGCGCTATGGGCACCAACGAGGGCTCCCCATCCACCACCACACCGGGAACACCACTAGGGGCACCAGCACATCACATCAGGCAGGCAGGGAGAGAGGGAGTATTCTTGGCGGGCGAGGCACTAACGGATGACACTGCTCCCGTCGCTCGGATTTTTACCCCAGGACGAACGACGACGTGCCAAGTGTGGCAAATAATAACCCCTTCAGAACTTGATAACCTCATTGTGTCCTAACACAGAATGTATTGGCTTAAGTTAACTTTGTGAATACAAACCTATTTCCCAAGCCTTGCTCATCTCCACGTATGTGATCCGGGTTTGTACTTATACAAGGTTGGGTCTGTTGGGTAGTTTAGCAACAGAAGGTAGTGAGCGCAAGCAAAAAAAAAAACCGTCGGAAGTTCTTGGTGTCTAGATCGTCAGTCAAGCCACCATTACCTGAATGTCTCATCCCACCAGAGCTTGGAACAACCCCTTTACATCCGCCAAGATTCGTGTCTTTTGGAAGATGTTGGAGTCGCATCATCAAAGCCAAGTGACAACCAGTTATGTTTGAGCGTGTATGAGTGATTCTCAGGCGTTCATTGAAGAGGAAATTGCATGGGACTGCAGGAATCAGAGGTGAGGGCGCATGTGATTAACCCCGGGGCCGGTGAGTGCCCTGTTGCTGAAGCCACAGTCTTGCGAACGGGTCGGGACACTGTGCCGGCTGGCTTGGCACCTGAGCGGCGGTCGCGTGGGTATTCTTGGCGCCAACTCACTCTACCTTCCTACATCCCCACTACAGCCATACATTATCCTCAACAAATCGCCGAGATTCTTCTGCCTAAAGCTGTCAAAATCATCCAATGAGGGCGGCTTGGCTCCTCGCAATCTACCAAAGCTTTTAGGGGATAGGATGAACATTTTAGCTCGCGTTCTTTGATGGTGTTCGAGGTGACGTCAGAACTCTGGCTTACCTCGTAGTATGACGATATAAGGTCATGTGCGTGTGGGTGTGTGTGCTGGCCACTGGGACGTGAGGCTTACCCACCACGTCCCCCAGGGTTGCTACACCTTGTGAGTAAGGTGAGTGAAGCACTCAGGAACTTCCCTTCTCGCACAGATGTCGGTGTAACTCAACAGCTCGTCTGTAGTTACGTTGACCGTGTTTACTGTCGGTGGTCATTAGACTGCTATCATTAATTGATATCATTCTTGAGATCGTATTTCCGATAGGAAACTTGATATGTTCCCAGTGGGTACAAGAGCCACTCTTGGTGGGATCTTGAAGTGACAGCGTTCCTGACAAGTCTTGCAGATATATACTAGAATACCCGTACCACTGCGACATTTAGCAGTATTTTTCGTGGTGTGATTCATATCCTTCTGGATGGGTTACTTGTTTATGAGGAACTGGTTATCATATTCCTAGTATATCTGAAACAGTTATCCTGGGGTCTTCTACCCCCACAGCAGCCCGGGCTGGGCCCAGGCTTCTAGTGGGGTACTTGATGTCATATTTCTCATCGTCTACTTGCTGCTGACGGAGGTCAAGGGGAACAAAGAAACATAAATATTTAGACGTGTAGACACCTACACCCAGGTGTATTATGGACAAAAATGTTGAACTCAGAGTTAAAGATAACGATTCCTCCCACGCTTCTCTCCAATGATTCATGAAAATAATATTATGGTAAACTCTTGGTCCGTCTCATCCCAGCCAACCCTGCCGTCACCAACGCCATTGCTCTGTCTAAGCTTAAGAAAATATTTCAGTTTCTTAACTCATTTTGACCAGGTGCTGGGGCGGGCGATTTAGGGTCTGCGAGAGCCGGATCCAGGCCGAGGTGACTGGAGATACAGCTGAGAATACCTCTCTTGATTTCTGACTGGAAGAAAACGTTTTAGGACATCTGGAACTGAGGAGGGTTTTGTCGGACTACAGAGATCAAGAGCTTAGGACAATATGATGGTTGACAAATCCTTAGGCTGAACTGACAGACGTTGGGTACAGTGGCAACAGAGCAAGTAAATGTTTACTTAGAAAGTCATAATCTTCAGCCTTTAATGTGCAAGTTCTTCTCATTATACTGTACAATGATTCCTTCTAAATGCTTCCTTTATCCTTCTTGATGTATTAATGTATTATATTTTCAAAGTATAACACGTAAACCAACAACTTCCACCTCCTCTGTTGTGAAATCAAATGTCAGCCACCAGCACAGCAAATGTTTACACTACCGACGCGTTGCTTCGTCCATTTAAAAACGTTGCCACTGACCCATTTCTGGTAGATATTACCTTCCTTTGCTTTCGACCTCGTCCAGGTCAGCATAAATTGACTTGGAAATAGTATTAGAAATAAACTATATCCCTTATTTCTCATCTATATCCCTTGTGTCTCATTGAAATAGGAAAATGTTAATCGTACTATGAGAAGTCTTGCTTGGATGATTACCAATTCGTCATTTGTTTGCAGGACAGGCGGTGTAAGTCAAGATGGCGCATCAGCTCGAGCAGCTGCTCACCTGCTGCATCTGCCTCGACCGGTTCCGGAACCCGAAGCTGCTGCCATGCCAGCACTCGGTGTGCATGGAGCCCTGCATGGAGGGCCTCGTCGACTACGTCCGTCGTCAGGTGAGTTCACACACACACACACACACACACACACACACACACACACACACACAGTACAAAAAACTGGAGGAACACAACTTAGGATGCTTGGTCGAATGTCTACGAAACATATATTGTGGTAACCGAAATACACGTCAGTCCCGCATCCCTACTCACCACAAGAAGAAATAAATTCCCATAACCCATCTCAAATCTTCATGTAAACATAGAGTAACGTAAGACCCTTCGTCAGGCAGTGTTAATATCATGTCTGTGTGTGTCCGCCGCTGCAGGTGAAGTGCCCGGAGTGTCGCGCGGAACACCGGATCCCCTACAATGGGGTGCAGGGCTTCCCATCCAACGTGACGTTGCAGAGGTTCCTCGAGGCTCACATCGAAATCACAGGCGAAACGCCGGACCCCCACACAGGTCAGACGAACGCTCTTACTAAGATGGTTATTCAAATTTCCTCCATGTCAACATAATTTTGCTATTGCACAATTCACTCTATGCAATTTTGGATATATTTATTTTCTCGTTAGCAAATGCCATAAGCTAGAATGTTTTTTTTTTTTTCTATCACTAACGCTGCGTCTCAACTTGCAGGACAGTATATGGAAAGATGTAACGTCTGTAACGAGAAGAGTTACCTGTCTGTGTGTGCTCACTGTGAAAAGAAGATCTGCGAGGACTGTAAGGCCGCCCACACCGATATCCTTAAGCGGGAGATCGGCCGCATCAACAACCAGGTGAGACACGAAGGCTTGAACGTCTCTGTTCTGAGCAATGATTATATGTTGTAGGATGGACGAACATCACTTGACTGTGGCTCCCAGCCAGGATGATTTCCTGAAGGAAATTAACCTTTTATTGGGCGAACAGAAGTATCTGTTCTTCTATCACACGAGTAAACGTCCAAGTTTTTCGTGTCCAGTATAGGATAATACTTCAACCTGATAAAAGCCATGATCAAGGTCGTGGTATTTGAGAAACCTCTTTTGAACTTTGTAAAACTCTCAAAACATGGTGAAGGCCTGGTGATTTTTCCTGACTTCAGGCACTTGCGACTTCCTTGAAGGCCAACAATGCTTTTTCATTGTTTTTGACTTCCATTTCCTTGGTAAATGAATATAAATATTCAAGTTTTCACTGTATTACTGTGGAATAGCAGATATTTTCTAGACATAAACTGATATGGAGCTCTGTTTGTGCAGGTGAGGCGTGCGGCCCATCGCCTCAACGACCAACTAGCCAACGTGGAGCGCAACATCGTCTCCCTCAAACAAAACACCGGCAGCGTCACTGAGGAAATCGAGAACATTTCTAAACGTCTGCAGAAGTCTGTTCGAGACCGATGTGATTTCCTGAAATCGGAGGTTTGAATCTCTTTATAACTTGATTCTCTTTTTAACTTTATAAACTCTATGAACTTTTCTTAGGTTACTTGTCTTCATGTTATGTCATTAATTAGTATATGATATTTGTGAGATTTCACTATTCAGTAATGAAGACGGAGACTCATGCCCGTGTACCGACCAGATTGAGAACTACTACAACACCGAGCTTCGAAACATGATGACCCTCAAAGAGAGTCTGGACCAGGAGGTTTC
Organism: Panulirus ornatus; assembly: GCF_036320965.1. NCBI lineage: Eukaryota > Metazoa > Arthropoda > Malacostraca > Decapoda > Palinuridae > Panulirus > Panulirus ornatus. The sequence continues at coordinate 26,562,964 of NC_092271.1, read as the reverse complement.
CAACATCGGAGCCAACATCGAACTGGCGGAGAAACACATGGATGACAACACGCCATGGGACGACTCTGAACTTATGGACACCAAGGACATCTTCCTGAAGACAATGGAGTTCATTCGAAGCTTTGATTACGAAGGGGGTGACTACAGCAGAAGGGCCAGGTTTAATCCCCCTGACGACCTGAACAAGGTTAGTAAAAACTGGACTTATTACGGAATGAATATACCTTCCATTTTTAAAGTACAAGTAATTTAATGCACAGATCTTATCGTAACTCAGTATGGCTTAATGTCGTCATAATGGGATTGAAATTGATAAGTTGCCCCTTAAAACTGTATAGCTTAATTCCACCTTTCAATGTTTCTTCGAAAACTGCTAATTTCCTTTGAAATACATAACCGAAAGATTTTGTTTCGAGCGTTTTTACCACTGCATATATATATATATGGGATGTCACTGATGGAGTGGGTGTGGTCATACACAGCTGGCTTCGAGCCTGAGCACACTGGGCGACCTAACCTTCAGCTCGACCAACAAGATGTGCGATGGCTATTCCTCCGGCCCCTCCATGGGCTCAGGTCTCACGAAGAGCAAGAGCGACCACCGGCTAGCGGCTCAGTTTAGGGACCAGGAAGACGGCTACTATGGCTCAGGCAGGACCTCGCCACTCATGCGCAGACGCTTTGGGGAGAGGAACGTCGAAAGGTATAGTCGGTCTCGCGTTCTCAATCAAATAAAAAAAAAAATTCGGTCAACCTGTACACACAACCTTGGCTCCGCCCCCAAAGGTGACGTCATCCATATACAGTGCTATGACTGGCTAAGTAATTAAATGGGTGGGGCCAAAGGGCAGTTCTCGCATGGCAACTCATGAGCGTTCATAATTGTGAATTGATTTTACCTTTGGTGGAGAGGACCCCTAGAATGTGAGACCGACTATATCTAAATACACACTGACTATCCAGGTCATACTAAAGTACAATATTGTTAGAAATACATGATGATTGTTAGCATTTTCTGCTGTTCATTTGTTCGTCCGTAGCCTGTGAAGAAGTGTAGCTTCCGTTCCCCGTCCATAACCTCAAGGCTCTGCACCCCACACTTTTCATCCTATCCCCTGGCTTATCCACACGAGTATAACAGCACTAACGTACCTCACTATAACGCCATATCCCAGGGCGTCTGGACGTCTGTGTCTCCTCAGACTGCAACGCCTACGGCCATACCAGCAACACTGGCTGTATGATAACATTCCGTGAATTATTATAAGACTATATAGTTCTAGACGAAGAATCTCTCGTTTATTGCTAATTTTAAGGTACTAAAAATACTAATGACCATTTTTGATGTCGCAATATGTTGATTATTTTACAAAAATAATTTTATTTTTTTTTTCTCTCTGGTTCTGACGTCATGCCTGTTCATTAACGTGAATCGTCCAATATGTATTAAACGGAGTAACTTTGTGACAGGATGTCCATGACAGTAGTCCTGTTGTCGGTGTAGACTTCCTGATCGTCCCTTGCAACTAATGCAACATCTCGTCTTGTCCATTTTAGTCGTGGCCACTACCCCTACCCCAGCTCATCTGTTGTCCACGCAGGCACGACGAGGATTCCCCGGCTGACACTGGGCGTCGGAGGTTCCGCTCAAGGTTCATGCGCAAAGAAGAAGATGAAGAACGTTCGGTTCGCTTCGCCGAAGAGGACGGACCCAAACGCCAGCGCGTACTCGACACGGAAGATGTCTCTCGCGGCCCACTCTCCGGCATCGTCAGGCTATACGACTCGCCGCGCGTTATGAAGCGATTTCAGGAGCGGGATCAGCTAAAGAACAAGAAGAAGGAGGAACCACCCAAGACTGTACAACCTACGTTACCCAAACCCCCCGTTACCCCGGTCCAGCGCAAAACAACGCGCCAGACGAGTGAGGACGAGATAGATAAGATAAAGAAACAAAATAAAGTGACAGAGTCGACCAGTTCAGGAGCGACGGCAGTCACCGCCGCAACTGCTTCCTCCGCGTCCTCAGCTGCGAATACCACCCCCGCCACAACCACCACCACCACATCCAAGCCTGCAGGTGAACGCGTCTCCTCCATCAGGGAAGACGAGCGGCAGAGCCGCAGTGATCGCACCTCCACCTCGCCCAGATCCTCCACCAATCACTCTCCGGCATCTTCCGTCACTCGCGAAGATGACTCCAGCCGGCGGAGGGAGTACAGTGGCTCTAGAACGGAAGCCAGTGCCAACAGTTCGTCCAGAAGCACTGCTCCCACCCGCAAGACTAGTGTAGATACGGGAGTTACAAGCGTGGCCCAGCGTTCCTATCCCTTTAGCCGCTCTTCATCTAACTCTTCTGTAGGAGATAAGGACAAGAACACGAGTGGCACTCGAAGCCCGCGGACACTCGACACCGCAAGCTATGAGCGTCGCTTGTCACGGTCGAACAGCACCGACAGCAACAAGTCTGGTGATGGGTCAGCTTCACCGAAGAAAGCCACGGGTGCAGCCTTCTCTACGGAGGAGCTCAAGAACCGCTTCATGAGGACCGACTCGAAGCCGTCCACATCTAAAGTCGAGAGTACATCTAGATCGTCTGCGCCAAGTAGTTCACGTTTTCAGTCGCGTTTTTTTGGCCGAGCCGGCACTCCTTCAGTAGAGGCCTCGAAGGAATCAGGGAATGATGATGATGATGAGGAAACCACAGAAGATTCCGAGTCTGAGGAGAGTGAAGAGTCCTCCGAGGAGGAAGAGGAAGAAGAGGAGGAGAAGGAGACGACATCTGAATACTCTCGTCCGGACATTGGGCCCTTACTGGGGAGGAGTGCCCAGTCTCGTGATGTAGCCGGTAGCACTAGTAGTACCAGTTCTAATTCTAGTCCTAGAAACAGATGGGGAGAAAGGAATTCGTACCCTTCTGCTACCACCAGCGTACCTGACTCTGGTTACGCAAGTAGTAGATATGGCAGCAGCAGTGACAACAGCAACGGCAGCAGTACCAGCACCAGGTACGGAACCTCTTCCTCCAGCGGCGCTAGTACTGACTCGGGAGTCAGCACTCACAGACGACCATCGTACATCGATAATTCGAAGTCTCAAACCAAGGATAAAGAGGAAGAGTTCGAGTCCAAGTACCCCTATTCTAGCAAGTACCTGAACCGCTCACGGGCCAGCGCGCCCGAGGAGGATTCCAAACCCAATTTCCAAAGTCGTTTCCTTAGCCGTTCTAAAAGTTCAGCTGTTATAGGTCCTGACGATAACGATGATTCAACCCCCTCCACCACAACACACGGCAGTGGCCGAGCTCGCTTCGAAGAACTGAAGGAGAGAAGGCAGCGTCTCGCGCGGAGCAAAAGCTCTGCGGGACTAGAGGATGAGGAGGGCGCTACGGGTGACACCAGCTCCACTTCCAGTTACCGTAGCCGCTATGGCCGAGTAGATTCCGAATCTCCGTCCAAGACCCACATCTCCAGCACGGGAGCATCAGCAGCGGGAGGAAGTAGTAGTAGTGCCGGAGGCGACGACGGCTCCTCCTCCTCCTCCCAGCTCTCCAACTGGGCTCGTTACCTCAAGAACAAATACGGCAACAGAAGCGGAATAGCTGGATCAGACAGCTCCAGTAGAAGTACTGGTACTGGTCTGGGTAGCAGCAGCGGCAGCAGTTCTGGCAGCGGGCTGGGCGCGAGTACCAGCGGTGCGAGCAGTGCACTCAGTCGCCCTGGATCCAGCAGCGCATCAGGGGGCAGAGCCATCTCCCGGTCTCGCTCCTCGCATCTTCTTGGCCTAGCCAAAGAGGGAGAATCTTCTGAAGATGATTCAAAAAACGTGCACGCTACCCCTACTTTCCCACAAGCAGGTACACTGGTTCCTACTCCATTCGGAAGTTTACATAGGAGCCAGTACCTGCAGAAGCAACGCCTCTTAATTAAGATCGGGAGTAGGGGTAGTGAACCAGGAAACTTTACATGGCCAAGAGGCATCGCTGTTGGACCCGACAACAGCATTGTAGTTGCTGATTCGAGCAACCATCGCGTGCAGGTATTTGACCAGCAAGGCAAATTCATAAAGGAATTCGGATCTTACGGGAGCGCAGAAGGTGAATTTGATTGTCTGGCAGGTGTAGCTGTCAACAGGATCGGTCAGTACATCATTGCCGACCGATACAACCACAGAATTCAAATATTTGATCCTTCTGGTATGTTCCTCCGATCCTTCGGGAGTCAAGGCGGCGGTGATGGTCGCTTCTCATACCCATGGGGAGTGACGACGGACGCCCTCGGGTTTATCTACGTCTGTGACAAGGAGAACCACCGCGTGCAGGTCTTCCAGTCGGACGGGTCCTTCGTGGGCAAGTTCGGGTCAATGGGTAGCAAGCCCGGGCAGCTGGAGCACCCGCACTACATCGCCGTCTCATCCACAAACCGAGTCATCGTCTCGGACTCTAACAACCATCGTGTCCAAATATTTGACATCAACGGCAAAGTCACGACGACCTTCGGGTCCGAGGGCGGCGAGGAAGGACAGTTCAAATTCCCAAGGTGAGTTTCACTTTCCCTCAGCTTACTTACCCTTGAAATACTCCCAGTAATGTATTTATTCTCTATCATCATCAGTCGATCATTTATGACAATGATGATGCTAATCATTACCTAATAATCATAACGTAAGATGGAATTATATCAGTGTTTTCACGAGATCTTTCTCATCGTGGTCCTCAGGGGTGTTGCTGTGGACGACCAAGGCTACATCTTCGTGGCTGACAGCGGCAACAACCGCATCCAGATCTTCCACCCCGATGGCTCCTTCCTGAGGGCCTTCGGCTGCTGGGGATCCGGCGAGGGCGAGTTCAAGGGCCTTGAGGGCGTAGCGGTCATGTCCAACGGGAACATCCTCGTCTGTGACCGCGAGAACCACCGTGTGCAAGTCTTCTGAGCAGGTACTGTGTCGCGCATCAGGTGAAGCAGAAGGTGTGGACTGTACAAATTATAGATATCCTTTTTTTTGCAACACGATGATTCATGCGCTTTCCACCTCTATCGTCACGCGCGTGCGCACATCAGTCGGTCAAGTCGTTGAGAACGAAGTACGCCATAAGTCATGAGATCCACAAACATCAGACTTTACTAATTCCGCAACAGATCACCGGGGATGACTATGAGGTACATTCGCAAATTCAGCGAGTGCTTTCGAGAACTTGCCCACTTGAGTATAAGTTTGTCAGAGTCTTGAATATAATCAGAAAGACCTACTTTTCTCGGTACACACGACGGAGGAACACATATCCTCGACCCCACCATCGTTCGTGGAATGTGACTAACGCAGGTTCATATATGATGGAGAGAACATCGGAATATTTCGTTCAAGCTAAATATATGGAAAAGCAATCAAATCTTATACATCTTCCACTAAGTTGATTTTACAATAAAACCCAGACAATGGATGAAAATGTTGAAAATGATGTAGTATCTACACGTAGTAATAATGATGGTTATTTAGAGTCCTTCAACAGATAATTTTGCGTCGAACGCAATCATGGCGACGCATCACGGCCTGGTCGGCCCTCCCACGCCATACTTCCTGTTTACATCTAGCATGGCGACGCTACTGAAGGCACTGAATTCTCAAAAAGCAACTCTTATGATGAAACAAAGATGCGGCAGAAGAAAAGTAAATTCCCTTAGCGATCTATTGCATATTTCATCATCTACATCGGTGTAATTCAGTCTTTTCCGCACGAATCCCTAACATCCATACACACGATACTTCCCGGATCTAATAAACCAGGGTGATCTCTCGCTAAGCACAGCAGCTTCATTGCTCCACACTAAAGTGCAAGACGGTTTCTCTTCCCTGTGACTTGCTAAGGACACCGGGAAGGCGCGGCGTGCCAAGCAGCCAGCATGTGTATAAGTTGCGCAGGCCAGGCTATATATGGCTGCACTGCACCGCCGTCTCATAAAATTTCTTCTCTGATCAGTAAGGTTGCGTGCACCATAGCTAGGCTGCGCATGTTTCTGCTTCTAAGTCATTGGTTATTAGCAGTTAATTCATTACTAAGCTAGAATTCGAATTATACATGAAATATAGATTGTAAGAATTATAATTCTAAATAATTGTTTTTCTCGTGTTTTATAGTTTATTTTTTTGAAGTAGCGTAAACGTTAGCATATTTCCATTACTATCATGACTTAGTAATAAGACTTGGTGCCTATCATGATTCAAGGAGCGTGTATCGACATCCATACAAAGATACAATTCCAAAAACTTGTAAATATTGATGTAACAAATTTGCTTTAGGATGAATGCAAGGAATCAATGTAGACAGACTATACTTTGGAAAATGGCCAGGGAATATCTAAAACTGGCTGATAGATGCTAATGTCTTGGCAGGTCTACAAAGATTATGTTTATTTCTTCCCTACAGGTCAGAAGATATTTTGAGTGAAGGCAACAGAAAACGACGTGCCACGCCAGCCAAGAGAAAATGTAGCACCACGCCAGCCACCAGCACACCAGAAAATGCCGGGAATTTGGACAAGCTTCTCTTTTCTCGACCAATTAGAAGAGAGAAAATGCAGTCTGTTCAGTTTTAATAATAGATTTGTCGATGATGAGACGAACCAATATTTTGTAGATTGATGAACTTGCTTGATGGTTATTTCCTGACATGCAAAAAATATTCGGGTTAAGCGGATTTTCTTCGTTAATTCGCTGTCAACCTCAAGGGAGATTAATAAATTCAGAACCAGGTCAAATTGGATGCCATTTTAAGGGTTCACTACGGTAGGCAGTCTCGGGACACAGTGAACTGTCAGTGCAAGTTGGGGTATTCATTGCATTTCATTCCAGAATGCTGTAATATACCATATTGCCCAGCTTACTATGAAGACAAATGTTGTAAAGTTTCATATATGATTCAGACTCCACTGTGCCCTGGACCTGTAGTCTACCTTTCTTGTGATGGCTAGGTTACAGTGCGTCTGAGTGTTATGTTGTGTACATTAGAATTTAAAGCGTTTGTACATTGTACATAAGTACATTTTTTATGAATATATGGAGGCATCAACGCTGAAGTATCAGTCGTCTGCAAGCTTAAGAAAAGACGTAATTGCTCATAATTGTAATTAAATTGAATGTGTGGGAACGTGTAACATAATCCTTTGTTATGTCTGTTCTTGGGTTCGGCCGTGAGCAAGCCAACAAAAATTTTTTTGGGTAACCTGCCCATGATGACTGGTCACATGGGAGTGTACGTTAACCTTCTCCTAATCTATTATCTTTTTCATAAGTGATATCTATACTTCTCAAGGTAATTTGTTACATAACGGTTCTTGCCATATCGTGACCTTAGTACATTAACGAGTTGATTAAATAGTTGCATGCGCAGCCATCTTGCTTTTAGTTGAACGTAACGGTGCAAAAGTACGATAATTTTCAATTTAATGAGCACCGGAGTATAATATTTACCTTGACTTTCTTAAGGAAGAGGATTGAATAAATATTAGGTGAAACAGCTGCTTATATATATCTTTTGGAAGGTACTGAGTATTGAATAGTCTTGATAATCACTTACATGTGTTGGATACATATCGTTTTTAGCTTTTTTTTTTTTTTTTTTTTACATCTGATGTATATAAGTCAAAATTGCAACATCATAGAAAAGAAAATCGATGACCTGATTTTCTCCAGGGACACCTCTACCATTATGATACTCCAGCTTATGGCTTGTTTTCTCAACATTATTGTGGGCTAGTGGTTGAATAAACAGTTGAAATGGAGTTACATACCTGCCCAATACAAAAGTTTATCATCCTAACTGCAATCAGCCTTGAAAGTAACTATGCTTGCATTTGCTATCAAGTGTGTAACTCTCTTTCGAGAGTATATTCGAACACTGGCCTAATAACTGTCAATCAGCATTGTCTAGTCATTTCCTAATTATTTACTGTCATTGTCTCCTCTGGTCACTTTCCTAGAAGTTGAGAATAAAAACGATCAGTTGAGGCTGTGTATTTTATTTCCTTGATAGTATTATAACACCTGAATCTGGCAAGAGTCGGGAATATGTATATTTTCTTGATGCTACCACAAAACCACCAATCACTTCCATCCTTTCTCACCCAGTGACAATGTACTGCAATGGTATCCTCTAATATCTGCCACTATGGCCATTTTCCTCCAATTACGTGGTCACTAACTTGCTGTCTTTCACTAGTCTGTATATTGGATACAGATTCAACTCTTCACTTCTCTCACTAACTAGTTATTCATGAAAGTAAATGATGCCTCTTTATGATCTTCGACAGTCTAAGTCACTGTAGTCCTTGCAAAACTAAGCCTAGACTAGAAATATTTCTATTATGATACGTTGAATATATTGCTGCGACACTTCCGGTGGGAGAGTTGGATAAGTGCCCTCTCATCCACTGACCTTAAAAGATGGGATTTAATCCTGCCTCGAATAAACATCACTGAGAAAGACATCAAGGTTGAGGGACCTTACAATACTGCCATTCTCAGCAGACAGGATACACAACTCCGTTAATCAACAAGTTAATTTCACTCTTACGTACTTCCATAAAACCTCAAAAATCTTTCATTACAAGAAGCTCAAAAGTCAAGTGACTGCAATTAATTGATGGCGGTATTCTATTATCATTGGTTGTATATTTTCTGCTTTTGACCATTCTATAGTCTTACACATGCCCATAAGAGGAAAGGCAACGCTAAATGTCAACATGAAATAATAACAAAACCACAGTTAAAGGCTCTGAAATAGACTAGCATTATGAGATGACATAATGATAATGATGATAATAATGATAAGAAGAAGAACAATAATAATAAAATCACAATTATAAACAACTGGATGACAGACTTCTGTTGTGGTCCTGTGTAAACATTGTTGACCAGAACACGTGCACTGCCCAGCAAAGCTACTGAGACGGTAAGACATTTCTTGTTCATTAATTGTACGTGTGACATGTCATTTTCAGTATGGAATGGAAGAACTTAAGAGGTAGAAGTGGTTGAGAAAACCTTAGAAATGTCGTAATGTGCAGTGATTACCTTGATGAAACTGTCTTTGAAGTTTTCCATTGGTAGTTGACGCAGGAAGAACTATAGGGCCTTGTCGAAATAGTAACTTTAAAGCAGAGTTTTTACCCTTTTTTCTTGTTGTAGATTGGGCTAAAATTGTGCAAGTACTGGTGAACAAACACACCTCAGACTTCCTGTTTTCAAAGCAGTTTTTTTTTATGCTGGATTGCCTGGCCACACTTATTGTGTGTACAAATGCATCCTTTCCGAATTTTAAGACATTCTTACCATAAGGTTCAAGTCAAGAGGTTATCATGACCACGGTCAACCCCGTCGACCACGGGTGACGGGTCACAGGCCAAGATTGGGGGCCCGACGGTTGAAAAGTTCGTCCAATCAGCGTAACTCTGGGTTACAGACATTATTGATTATGTTAGGGTAGGTAAAAATCTGAGAAAAATAGTATTTATCTTTGTGGTCAGGGCTAAAATTTAAAAACGAAGCATATCCCTCTCAGGGATTATCTTCAATAGACAAAAAGCATTGAAATCTGTTAGAAGAATACATATATTTGAGTGCTGCCAATGTCACTCTGCCACTTATTCGATATATTTACCAGATATTATATGTGAATGTAGATACTTTTGTTTGATTCAAATAGTTATGGACAGTTTCATTAGGGTATTACTGGCTTGAAAGAGTTTTTGATGTTCAAAGTTTTCCAATATACGTGTGCCTTGAGGTGAAGGTAAGATTGCTCGTTACTTAGTACTATTGTGAACTGGTAAACCTTTAGTTGGGAACTCTAGTACAGTATGTTGACGAAATACTCTCTTACATTGTATAGTGAGGGTTATTTATCAGTGACAACGGAGTTTTTTTCATATGTAAACTTACTGGGGTGAATTTCCAACAAAATTGCTGATTTATGTGATCAAGGGACTGCTGTAAATTGTATATCAGGGACACCATAGAAATATGTTTTTTCAGGAAAAGTATATTAGGAACCTTAGTTAAAAGAAGTGATGTAGACTTGCTCTACATGATTTATAGTGTTTTTATTGTGCCTTAATAAAAAAAATTTGGTAGGGAGTATGAGGGGGGTAGGAGGAAAATATGGGGTTAAATGACATAAAAATGGGCTTAATATTTGTAGAATATATGAGACAAAAACATCACATTAGCTCCCCCATCCAGCTTATATGTGTCAATTTTCATTAATGAAGTCTAAGTACATCAAACATGCCCATGATTTCAGCATATATTCATATCATTCCCTTAAACTCTCTTACAAGTTTGCAAAAACTTGATTTAACCTAAGCTGCGTAAGGTTGGATGAGGTTGTAGTTTTCACATATCTAATTAAATTTCATTTGGTATCTTGCAGAAGTTAGATGGTTCACACAGCTGTTGAACTGCAGTACTCCTCCTCGTTCTCTTTAGTGATATGCAGGAGATACTTGAATAGAACTTTTTTTCCTGTCCCTATACTAAATCGTGTTGAAACAATTAAAGTCCTCCATTATTATGCGTTCTGGTCGGAACAAGTATTGTATTAATATGCTATCACTATTGGAAGCAGTGAAGAGACTAAGCACAGCTTATGTTGGGATATGATTAGGATTGAATAAGTGGGTTTGATAGGGGTGTTATTTGATTACAACTGCTCACTACCTTTAAAAAAGTAGCTCTGAGAGTTATTCAGTGAAAATATAGGTATATTAACCGTGAATATGGTGGTAGGTACAGCAGAGGGGAGGTTGTTGTACAGGGATGATAATTTGTTTGGAGATGAAATAGAATTGCAGAGCATTGTAAGGAAGTAGGGCTTGTGGGATGGAAAAGTGCAAGGGTGTTGTGAAGTAGAATGGGGGTCAGAAACTTATATGCACGTTTTACAAGGGGTATGGATAAAGCTTTGAATGAGACACCTCGGATGATGTCATTTGGCTAAAGGCAGGCCTTCTGCTCTGCTTTCAAGCATTATATTGTACTGGGAGTATATTGATTTCAAATACTTCCAATAAATGAATATAATAAAAGCAAAATTTTTCATGTTTTTATTGATAAATTCTTGAATATCTCATAATACAAAGATATTTTGAATATTGTCATTCAATTTAACTGAGGCAACATTAAATGGAATTATAAGTCATAAACACTTTCCATCACTTCATAGTTGTATCCAGTGAACAGGACAGGCCCACATAATATTTAAGGCCATCTCATACTCTACAAAATTAAAAAAAATTCATAAACTTGAACAATAAAGGAGCTGACAGGGCCCCTGTATAGCAAGGGCCCTTGTCCCAAGCATAAATGGCTTATGTATTAATGTGGTACTGCTAATGATGGCTAAATATGAAAAGTCCTCTTAATTATTTGCTTTTAAAAGGTAAAAAGAAAGCCAGTCAAAAACATATCATTTCTAACTTCCTTAGTTGATTACAGTTAAATTTGTACTGAGGTTTTGGTCAAAGAAAGTTACAGATACATAACCTACAGCATTGATTAGTCCATTTCTTAAATTTTGGTATACCATCCTATCTATCATCTGTATCTCCATTTCCATATCCTTTTAAAGTGACCAACATGGTCCCAATTAAGGCCATTGTAGGCAGAAAAAAAGAAAGATAAGAGATAAGATGAAGAGAATTCCAAAGCACTGCTGTTTATCTATCTATTTCTGCTGTTCATTCCCTCAGGGAACTCCCATTAAGGGGGTGGCCATGGCAAAATAGTCTCTTTATTCCTGTCCTTACATAGCTGACTCGCATACCCCAGTCCACACATTCTTCCCCATTTCTCTCCCTACAGTATTCTTCTGCACTATGTCCCCATGTCTAAGGTGGTCTTCCTCTCACATCAACCCCATTAATCGTAATATCACACACTCTCCTTGTTAACTCTAACCTACATTCTTTCCACATGCCCAAATAACACTGCTGTTCAAGTAAAGGAAAATGTATCATAATGATCAGTATCAATGGGAGGGATCAAGTACATACCTGATGGCTGGCAAAGGGCAAGGATGGGCAAAAATGCCCATTAATTCAGAATCATTTAAAATAAAACCGTATGGTATACTATAACAGTTATACAGTGTGCATTTACATACATATACATATTACGAACTTTTTATAATAAAATGCTCAAATACATCAAATGCACGAACATTATACTATAATCTAGTTCTACAAGAGCCCTTGTCTCTTGAGATCATCGTAGGTTTTCCGATTTACAACATTCCCCTGAGAATCTTCATATTCCTCTTCCTGCTCTGACTGCCATCTCTCAGCAGTTTTCTGAACTTTAAGCTTCTCCCACAACTTTAAGGCATCTTCAATCTGTGTGACATTTGCAAAGTGGGCAGTGTTTGGGATGCCTAAGCACCTCATGCCATGAGCATGTCGCCACTCTGCAAAGTGCCTTTGGAAAGCCTTAGGGCCTTTATAAGTGAAATTTCCACAGATTTCACAGTTATAGCTAATGTTAAGACCATGGAGCTTGTATAGCCAATAAGGGATAGGTTTACCATCCCATCCTAATGGAAGGTTCTTTGGATTATATGGCACTTCATCATCAGCCTCATCCTCAGATTCAGATGCTGAAGCTTCCTCTTCTTCCTCCTCCTCCCCGTCCCTCCTGGCTTGTTTACGCTGAACATTTTCTTTGGCAGCTGCTCGTTGCTCACTGAGAATTTCAGTAAGGCGGTACACTTGTGCCTCTAACATAGCAAGCTCTTTGATTTTTTCAGTTTCTCGCCCCTTAGTTACCTTCCCAGGCTTGGATTTTGCAAACAAGGATGGGTCAAGCTCTTCCACAGACATTCCTTTTGTTCTGAAAAGCCTTTGTGCCCTTTCCTCCAGAGTCCCTCCACACTTTAGACCAAGAGCCATCAAAGCTGACTTAAGACGATCAAGACCAAGTGACATAAGTTCCTCTGACGATGAAAATGCAGACAAATCAAGATGAGCTCCCATTGCTGCAAGGGCACCACCTGTCTCCTTTGGCCAACCTGGGAATCTAAAAAACAAATTTTGTAATTAACTTCTGGACCTGAAATACCTGTAGGGTTAAAGCATCAAAAAGTGCAAGAGTTTCAAAAGTGTTACGATGCTGACCTCAGTTAGCTACTGAAGTACTAACACTGGATAAGTTAAGAAGTTGCCCTTTTTCTTGCAGATGGTTCTTTTAGTCAGTAACACAGCAGCACCTCTGATTATCTGCTATACATTCCGGTACCACACTATCTATCGCACAGCTATGTTCTTCACCTTTATATTTTAGGGTTTTTCCATTCTTTTATAGGGTTTTTATATTTTTATAGTTTTATCCTTTAACTTGTTGCCCCCACAATTTTTTTTATCCTTGGCAGTGTCTGCTTAACTTCATGACCATATAACCCTTGAGTAAGAGGCCATTGTCTTTGATCTGACCCTTAAGAATCTGGTCAAAGGCAGACTATCATACCTAAGGGTCATGTGATCATGCTCATGACATTAAATTGCAGTCATAACAAAAAGTAAAATTTTTCAACTCATGTTTTCTTCCCAAGAATGTCTGGAGAGGATCAGATTGTAGTACATGGTTTGAAAGGAATACACTCACTTTCTAAGCTTATAAAACACTGAAATAATTTTAGATAATAAGTACAACTTACCTTCCACCATCCCACTGTTCATTAAAGTCCTTGTTAACACTGTCCAATTCGTCACTAAGATCCAAGAGAGGCTTCACCCTTTCTACATACATGTACAAGTAGTCAAGAAGAACATACAGGTATTCTCGATACTGTGTGGTTTTCTTATCTTTAGGAATCTCAAATAGGCGATCAAAAGTTGTCAGATACGTGATGTAGTCAATCTTCTCTAACCCTGAAATAATAATAATAATAATAATAATAATAATAATAATAATCATGCCAACAAATCAGCTTTCACAGAATTATTATTTGTGTCTGATAAACTACAAGCTCAGTCTGACACACTGTAAATTGTAACTTAAACCAAGGGTATCTCAAAAAGGACTCCCTGGTTCAGTTTGGACTAGGTTAAATGTACTGGAAAGTATTGGAAATTATTGAAGCTAAAAGAACAGATCACCTTACTGATGATGCTACAGGCTTCATGAAAGTGATGTATGATTGAAGGAAGTATGATTGAAGGAAATATTTACAAGTTCTAATAATTCAAATGTACCAAGCAGACTCCATAATAAGAATAAGTTACACCTTTGATATTGAGGTATTTATTGTAGCACTCATGGAGATCAAGGTATTTGCCATAGCCTTCTTCATCTGTAAAGTCTACCATCACAAGGTTCTCATCATTGGCTTCCCTTTGTTTGTTGATTTCCTCAAACTCCACACTCATGGGTACACTGATCTGTTGGATAATGTACCTCTCAAATACAAACACTTTAGAGAAAAATGCTTCATGAAAGATAAAAGAAACAAAGACACAAGAAATGGTGTTAATTAATAATTCATTTACTTTTCAGACTCTGAAGTTGATCTAAAGTTTACAAACATGACAACATAAACATCTTGAAATTGCATAAAATCATGAAAACTGCAATTTTTTAAAATGTAAACTTTACCAATAATCAATCTCCATTATATATACATATATATATATTTTCCATACATATTCACCATTTCCTGCACTAGCAAGAAAGCATCAAGAGCATAGGACTGAGCCTTAAGAGGGAAAATCCTTAGTTGACCCCCTTCTCTGTTCCTCTTTTTGTTTTAAAATTAGAAAGAAGGACTTCCAGTCCCCTGCTCCTACCCTTTTTAGTCACCTTCTAAGCAGGGAATATGTGGGAAGCATTCTTTCTCCTCTATCCCCAGGGATATATATATATGTATGTATATATATATATATATATATATATATATATATATATATATATATATATATATATATATATATATGTATTTATATTTTTTTTTTTTGTCGCTGTCTCCCGCGTTTGTGAGGTAGCGCAAGGAAACAGACGAAAGAAATGGCCCAACCCACCCCCATACACATGTATATACATACGTCCACACACGCAAATATACATACCTACACAGCTTTCCATGGTTTACCCCAGACGCTTCACATGCCTTGATTCAATCCACTGACAGCACGTCAACCCCGGTATACCACATCGATCTAATTCACTCTATTCCTTGCCCTCCTTTCACCCTCCTGCATGTTCAGGCCCTGATCACACAAAATCTTTTTCACTCCATCTTTCCACCTCCAATTTGGTCTCCCACTTCTCCTCGTTCCCTCCACCTCCGACACATATATCCTCTTGGTCAATCTTTCCTCACTCATTCTCTCCATGTGCCCAAACCATTTCAAAACACCCTCTTCTGCTCTCTCAACCACGCTCTTTTTATTTCCACACATCTCTCTTACCCTCACATTACTTACTCGATCAAACCACCTCACACCACACACTGTCCTCAAACATCTCATTTCCAGCACATCCATCCTCCTGCACACAACTCTATCCATAGCCCACGCCTCGCAACCATACAACATTGTTGGAACCACTATTCCTTCAAACATACCCATTTTTGCTTTCCGAGATAATGTTCTCGACCCACACATTCTTCAAGGCTCCCAGAATTTTCGCCCCCTCCCCCACCCTATGATCCACTTCCGCTTCCATGGTTCCATCTGCTGCCAGATCCACTCCCAGATATTAAAACACTTTACTTCCTCCAGTTTTCCTCCATTCAAACTCACCTCCCAATTGACTTGACCCTCAACCCTACTGTACCTAATAACCTTGCTCTTATTCACATTTACTCTTAATTTTCTTCTTTCACACTCTTTACCAAACTCAGTCACCAGCTTCTGCAGTTTCTCACATGAATCAGCCACCAGCGCTGTATCATCAGCGAACAACAACTGACTCACTTCCCATGGCATATACACATCTTCTTTGTCAACCTGTCCTCACTCATCATGTAACCAAACTATTTCAGCATACTTAATTCAACTCTCTCAACCACTTTTCTTATTGACAAAATTTTCATATGACTCGTCTAGAGTGGGTAAATCTGTCTGGAACTTACTTCATTTGGATGTTTCTTGTGAAATTCTTTAATTTGTTTTAGGCGGTTGTAAAACTCTGCCAACTCATTTGGTCCAGACAATGCTGCTACTTCCTCCTTACGTAAGCCATCCTTGTCTTCGTATAGGTCAGCCAAGTGTTGTGATGCCTCTACGTATCGGTCAAGTAGTATGCGGTGGCGGTGATCAGAGTTAATTATTTCACGGTGCTGAAATTAGTTGTTAAAATTACTGGTACTCTTCCTACCATAAAATCAATATAATGTGAAAAACCATAGGTCTATGAAGATAAGCCAGTGTTAAAACCTTCGCTATCTTGGAATTTTTATACTTATTACTACCATGAAAATATTTATTAGTTCCTGTATTATCCATGTTGTTACTAAAAAGAATGCAAAAAATAACAAGAACTATAATTCTTATTCCAGCTTAACTTCTCTTTCCTACTGAATCTACAGAGCATATAAAAGTTAGTCACAATTATCAATAAACAAAGTACTGACTGATTATGTAAAATGCTAATTGTCTCATCAGAACCATTTGTACCTTGTTAACATGATGATAAACAGAGAAATGGTATACTTATACTAAACTTCCTGCTCTTGGAGAGGGCATAAGATAATCACCTTCAAGGATTTGCAGACAGAAAACAAGGGATTACGTGATACACAAAATTCTATACAAAACTGTGAAATATACAGATTATACCCTAAACTATCATGTATGTTATGCCCTAAACTATCACTCATTCCTTGCATACCCTGCAATCAGAACTGTGACTTCATAATTTCATAAAATTTAGATTTAACTGTGACGATCGTTCTACAGACTAAATAGCATGTAATATCATAAATCTTCAGATGTGATATGTCTATGGAGAAAAGAATGAACACAATCCTCCCAGTAACGCGCTTCTAACTTGGGACTTCATCAACCACATATTTGCAAATAACATCAATAAATGGAGTGACTGAACTGTATGAAAATTTGGTACAGTTTTCGTAAGTTGTGCTGAGTTTTTGGAATGCTCCACCAACTTTTACATTAAGTAAGCCCATAATTCTCAAATCTTACTAGCCCTCTCTGCTTTTATCTTTAGTATTATTGAAAAAAATGAGAACTTGCTTGCTTTCATGTTAAGGTCCTAGTGGCTATGGAAACACATAAAATTGGATATAGAATAGTAGAATTTATTGTGGCGGTTAAATTAAGTTACAAAGAGCATGAATATTTTTTCATTGTATAACAAACAAGGAAAGGGATTATAACAATGGATATCAAAGAAAATGTGAGGTTAAGTGATACAGAATTAAGTGAAAGTTGCTGAAATTAGCAAAATCGATGAAATACTAATTTTTCATTAACCCTACATCTTCAGTCATGTATATAACCCTCACTACTTAATGTCGATTAATAAATATACTTTAATAAATATAAATGTACTTTAATACCAGTGCAAATTTAAAGTGGGCATTTAAACTCTGATATAAACATTTGCTAGAAGACGCGGACTTTAGCTGATATTAAACAGTGTAGATGAACTTACTGAACTCTTTCTGTGAAGGCATTCCTTAACCATAGCAGCCATTAATCTTTCTCTTTCTTCATGATATCGTCTCTGTTGTTCAAGTATAGTATCCATACTTTATTACACCTGAAAAAGAACGAAAATCTAAGAACGTTTGTGGACAAGGCTCACGATGTAAACAAACATGTAAAGACTTGAGGATGGTTCTTTAAATAATTTTATAATAGTTAATATTGTGATAGTTTTACTCCCACGAGGAAAAATTCTTTTAATAGAAATACTTTTTTATAAAGTGTGTATTAATTGGTAAAGTATTTTCAGAATTCTGTAAATCCCAAGCTGTGTTCACTTCAGTATGAACTTTGGACCTCTTCATATGTGCACAGCTTCGCCTTAAGATCACGACCACCACCCCCGGATAGTAAGTGCGAATATATTGATTTATTAGATGAGTAGTTGTCAGCCCAAGAAGTGAAAATGTATATGTAGATGAGTTGTGGTGGTGCTTGTGTACAGTGGTGCCATCTGTGGGCAGCTCTGAGCGTCAGGGTTGTGACAGACGAAAACAATCGTCTGCAGTTGAGAGTTGTGATGTGTGGGTTGTTGTGTCTTGTTTACATGCTTCTTGACTGATATTTCCACTTGTAGTGAATTAGAAAACCAAAGGATAGTATTTTCTTGTATGTGAACACCTAGGAGACCCAGTGGGAGCGAACGGGGTAAGTAAAACTCGTTGAATTTGAGCAGATTTGTGTAAATATAACAGTGAATTGCTCTTGCCAGGAGATAGAACCTGGCTGGTGTACTGTAATTCTTTAAAACTTAATTGGTCTTGCATGTGGGAATTGTGTGTACCTATTCTTTGAGAAATTTGTCCGTCAGCTGGTGTCTAATCCAGAAATAGCGTAATAATCTATTAATAATTATGTACTTAAAGAGTAATATATATTTATATCACCAGGGTTCGTAAAGTTATTGTAATGCTTTAAATATGATTTCAGTCATATTCGCGAATCGAAGTAATTATTTACGTAACATTTGTTCCTGTAAAGAGAACTAGACGCAAAGAATTTGAATTTAGTAATCGTACATTGGGTTTGATATATATATATATATATATATATATATATATATATATATATATATATATATATATATATATATATATAAGAGTGTGAAACTCATGGCATATAGTAATCACTAATAGCAATAACATTTGTTACGAACTTTGCCTCCAAGGGAGATCACCTCAACGATGAGGATGTATCATTGTCATTAGAGGGAAATGAGTACAGTCATGAGGGTCTTCTGGTTCCTTTGGGTGAGGCATTTCCCGTTATGAATATTTCATATCCAGTTACTTATTCGAGAGCAACTTTCACCGAAGCGATATTGTGAAATAATTGTTCATGGTTGACAAATGTTGTGCTGAAATAAAGCATTTAACCAGAGTAAATCAGGCAGATGTACAATTAATTTTCCCGTTTTTTTTAATCTAAATGCGAGTGCTCAAAATAATTTTTTGTTTTTCAGATATTGTACATCGTATTTTAGAAAATTCTATTCTGTTAGAGGTGAAAATGGATGTCAAAGAACATAAGAAATTCGTTAACTATGTTGATTTCGTAAAACACCAGGACATTTTATTCTAGAATATCAGTTTTATTTGACAGTACAAAATGATAAGTGAAAAGTTATGGTATGTTTAATGTTATTGCATTTCTATTGATAAACGACTAACAATTGTTTAAAAGAATTATGTCTAGTTCTATTCTCCTGGCATTGTATATGACCTATTTTTTAATTGTGCCTGTAATTACTGTATGTGAATGATTACAGAATCTGATATCGATGCAGTGAAAAGAAGAATGTGTTTACTTTTTCAAAAAATTAGGATTTGAATTTAAAGTAATGATTTCAGTCATATTTTTACTGAGATAGAATTGAGACTTCATTCATTAGAACCCAGAGCTTTGATTGCCTACGAAATTTTATTCATTGTTGTACTCAGAAGATATAGTAACTATGGAGTGAGGGCTGATTGGAAGGACCCTCTTGTAAAAGGTTATGGTAATTATCAGGTAGGTAGAGCTCGAAGTTTAACATTTTTGATGTTATTCCATATTACTTTATGATTTATGTGAAGGTATTTATGAATATGTAAATTAGACTTGCTACATTTTAGCGAGTTTCTCGCCGTTGCTTTATGAATGTATTAAAAGAGGAGATATCTTTTGGAGGACGAAAGATTTTTCATATAAGATGAAAATATAATAACGTCAGTTCAAGTGGTGGCTTGAGGTGCCATGATTTGACTAAAGCCCGTAGCATATTCGCAAGAAGCAGTAGCGAGCGATCACATGAAACATGACCCGGTGGGGGACGCGCTAACGTTGGTGCTTGATCCTCTTACACCGTGCGATTATCGATGTCAGTTGGCCACTTTGTATATTCAATACAGTCTTTCCGTGAGGTCATTCAGTTGATACCGTTGTTGAAGTGCAGTTATTCACTCTTCAATACATAATACGTGGTACGGTGGCGTGCGTGTAACATTGTTTCCACTTGTCATTCATTGTTTATTGTTATGGTATGGGATGATACAGTGAGAATGATTACGGAAAACGGTAGAAAAGGGGGCCCCCTTTTATTAATGATTACTTAACTCTCTTGAGGACGATGACGGCTTCCTGAGGACGACCAATTACAAACCTCGAGTACAATGACTCCCTGAGTATGATGAGTACTATGGCAACTTATCGATCTCAGGGGTTGTCGAACTCAAAGGCGTAAGCCGTGGTAGTAGTCTAAAGTTGATACCTTTACAGCGCGTGTCAGGGATCACACCATCATTATATTATATTTGGCTGTAGAATTTACGTGAATCATTCCAGAGATAGTCATGAATAAAGTTCTGGGTTCCTTCTCCCCTGCATGATCCATCTTGTGCCTCCTCAGCAGAAGCACGTTTGTAGGATTATTGTGTGAGGTTTCTAAGACTTCCACTCTGGGAAAATGCCTCGTGCGAAAATTTGCATCACTGGCTCGTCGTACACTTCCATCATGCTTGGAAGTTCTTGTAGCGTGTCTGGCTCTGGTAATGTCTGAAAGAGCATTGTAGTCAAGTGGGATATGCAAGTAGGTTTGTTGCTACGATACCCGTTATCTTATGGCGTTTTCCAGTACCTTTTACGAAAACTAGCACATTCATATTTGTGTGAGGGTACAGCTATAGTGGAAACCATTTCAATTTGGGTAACGTGATTACATGAGAGAGGAAGTTCACAGTTTGTTATGGTATAATGCCATACTTAGTGTTTATATTGTAATTTTTGAATGTATGAATGTATCTTTGAGACATATGAAAGGAGGAAACCAGAGTGGCCCTTTTGGAGGCTTCATAATAGATAAATTAATAGTATAAGGAATTTGTATTTTCTCTGTGTTTAGGTTTCCTTTTTAATGTAACATGATTTCAATTTTATAGTTTTCTGTTAGGTATCAAGATCCTATTATGCAGATTTAAAATTACTTGATCGTTCCACATTATGATTAATTTCTTTTGGGAAGTATTTGATATGAAGAATAACGCAAGACGAAGGAGAAAATATCGCTCTTTAAAACCGCAATAGTGAGATGAATTTTTTTTTCATGTTTCATATTTTGTTTAATAAACGCGGAGTCAAATAGAACTGCCGTTATCACATATGCCGCTATGTTTTTGATAAGTTTCATGGGCTTTATCAGGCATTGATAATCTTCAACTATTTTACGCACAGCGATGATGCCACCTTTGATTTGATCCTTGAGATCTGCGTGTCAGTAATGTGTGCTGCGCGAGCAAAGTTGGGACACTAGGTGAGGTTTTAGATAGATATTACGTACGCGAATTTGTTTTTCCATATGTGGTGTGTGTTTGATACACGTCTGAAGACCTTCGTCGTAAATGTGTGACTTTTTTTTCCCTTTCTTGATTTGATTTTTTTTTTTTTTCTGTTTCCTTTACTGGAGAGGAACACACATTGTTATCCCCACAGGATCCTGATCATTGCTGTAATCGCTTTTCGAAAGGGAACTTTTACGGTCGAGCTCTCTTGTGTGATGGCCATTACATTTCTCTCTCTCTCTCTCTCTCTCTCTCTCTCTCTCTCTCTCTCTCTCTCTCTCTCTCTCTCTCTCTCTCTCTCTCTCTCTCGTAACGTACGAGATCATCCAAGAGCTGAAAGACTTGCAGAAGTAGTGTAGCACCTTACCTTGCCTCACCTCAAGCAGAAGTGTCTGGTTGTAGGTAATCATTGATAGGTATGTACTCCCTCATCCTAGACAACACAACGGTCATGCCTTGTTGTTAATGTCTTTATACATATTTCTTTTCCTAATTCGTTGTTGATTTTGAAGCTCTGTTTAATGTTCGTGGAAAAGTGAATGTATTCGTATTTCCCCGAGATATTTCTGGTGGTATTTCCTGGCATTTTTTGTTACAGTAATGTATTGTCTACTCCTCGTGAACGTCTCTCGCCCGTCATATTTATTCTCTCCGGAAAAAAGGAAAAAGTTTTACGGTATTCGGGGGAATTGCGGCGTTATCCCTGCGTGATGGATTTGTTTACAGCCTACGTAAAAGCATCGGAAAGCCAGTTTTATGTCGTAAGTCTCGTGAACGAAGATCCGTGATTTTCTAACTGTTTCAGTTTATGTAAATCGTTTTTCCTAGACTCCTCCTCATCCCGTTTATGCCTCCGTTACTGGAAGTTTCGTTCCTTATCATCATTATCATTTCTCTGCTGATGCTGTTCTTACTGCTACGCTTTCCTTTCAACCTCATTCCATGAGTTAGTGTAGATTCGTCCGTCGTTTAGCATGTATTAATTGCAAGCATCTGCTTCGTATAACATGGGGCCAGAGATGAATGGAGGGGTTCCTCGTTTGGCGAGGTGTAATTAATGGCTCTCAGTCATTGATTATTCGTGTGTGTGTGTGTGTGTGTGTGTGTGTGTGTGGAGCCAATCAGGCCATGTGGGCCTCTTGCAGGATGCTAGGTAGCGGTGTGTAAAGGCAGGAAACGGCGATGGGTCTCCTGCTGGATGTAGGTAGCAGTATGTAGCGCCAAGGGACAGTGATGGGGCTCCAGCAGGATGTAGGTAGCAGTGTGTAGCGCTGGGGGACAGTGATGGGGTTCCTGCAGGATGTATGTAGCCGTATTTACCGCTGAGGGACAGTGATGGGGCTCCCGTAGGATGTATGTAGCAGTCTGTAGCGCCAGTACTACCTTTCTTATCCACTGTTCCAGTTCTTTTCCTCTTTTCTTATCCTATGTGAATTGTAGGGATATCCCAGCCATGGTATCTTGCACAGCCTCACCTTATCTCGCTCTAGATCTGTAGTCTGCACCGCCCTCTTGGTAGGAGGATGCTTGTGTTGCTGGGGACAGGTGTGTCCCACGTCCTCTCGTCGGTGATATTGAGCCGTTCCTGCCATCCCAGTTTGTGTTGAAGGACGAGGAGGAGGCGGGAGACTAGGTCCTTGTCTATTCTTGCTTCAGAGGCAGGAATTATGGCCAAGTGAGGCGCCTGCGTTTCATCTCCGAGTGTTTCTGTTAAGTGTCAAGTGGCCAGGTAAGTTCATGATGAGTTAAAGCTTTTTAAGCTCTTTTCACACTTCGTAAAATGCTGATGGGAAGAACGTACATTGCTGCTCAGATTCAGGCTTGTAAAAGTTTTTATTTTTTTTTTGTTTCGAATAGAAACAATGTGTATTTCCTTGATGGGGTCTGGGAAGCAGTTTTTATTGTGTTGTTAAAGCGAAGAGTACGTATTATCCAGCACAGAGATGGTTGAACTATATATTTTTTTTTTGAGTTTGGGTTCTGCCTGAAGTTTACAGTTACGAATGGGAACTCAGGTATTAATGGATATTTAACTTTCCAGTTGTGGGCTGTACTGTCTGCCTTCCAAGGTACAGTTGGTGATGTTTTTTCTTGGCACAAATTCATTCAGGACTAAGGTACATGCGGAAGGGAACGCCCGTGGCAGTAGAGAGCAACATGTGGAAGGGAACGCCCATGACAGTAGGGAACTCGTGGAAGGGAACATCTCTCACAGTAGAGAACCAGTGGAAGAGAACGTCTTTTAGTAAAGAACATGTGAGAGGGAATGTCCAACACGATAGGGAACATATGGAAGAGAACGGCCCTCACAGAAGAGAACCAGGAAGTGAAAGTTTCCGATAGAAAACGTGGGAAGATACGACCCTCAGTGTAGAGAACATGTGGGAGACAGCATCTGTGGAGAACATGTGGAAAGGAATGAATTTACAGTAAAGAACATGTGGCAGGGGTGTCTCACTATAGAGAGCACGTCAAAGGAAAAGCCCTTCATGAGAAAGAAAACACGGGAATACGGTAATCATTAGGTTTTCCGTATCAAGTTCATTCGTGTTTTCAAGTTTCGCCTGTGTCAGTTATGCACACGATTAACACCCCCCCCCCCCCCCCCCGATTACGAATACACGGCTATTGAGCACGAAGGCACGATCCTTTCGTGTGAGAGCGTGACCTTCGACCTCAGGAGGGGGTTATTAATTAATGACAGTCGGTGCTTTCGACGTCGTCTTGGGTGCTGATGCCATTGACCGTAATCCTCTTGTCCGTGATGACGGGTGAGCTGCACGCCAGGTGCCCACGGACGACACCCTGCACACCCTCCTCCCGACGCGTCCACGGACATGCCTTGTGAGGTAGTGCTGTAGACGGGAGCTTATTGTCGTACAGCCCAACGTATGGAAGTCTATCCTTGAGTAGCCGTGTGTGTGTGTGTGTGTGTGTGTGTGTGTGTTGGTTAGGGTGTGGTGGTGTGGTTTCCAGCTGTGGCTTGGGTTCTCTGTTTTCTTTCCTTGTGGTTTCTTTGACGTGGGTTCCACTTCCGTGTGTGGTATTTTATGGTAATGTCCTGCTGACCACTTGAGCACGAAGGCACTGCTCCTTGCACGGCTTTACGAACCTTACTTGCGTCGGCAAGACCCTTGAGCACGTCGATGTGCCCTAAGGCACGACGGTACGACCCTTGAACACGACGGAAGTACTCGGGCACGCGAGTTAAGACCTTCGAGCACAAAGGAATTGCTCGAGCAGGACGGTACGACCCTTGGGTATGGTGGAATACCTTATGCTTTGATTTTTGGTGGAGATTATACTCTGAAGTGGACCGAGAAGGTTGGTTATGGACGCAGAGGTTTACTGGATACTGCTGGAGGCTTAAATAAGGTTGGAAAGTGTGTGTCGCGATACAGTTTGGTGTTTAGTCTGATGCAGCAGATTTTACAAGGTTAGAGTTTTTCCCCTGTGTACGTGTGTAGTGCTGGGGTGCTGGTGTCCTTGTTGGGGGGAGGGGAGTGGTGGAGGAGGGAGATAATGGTGGTGGTGGTGGTGGGACATGTTTTTAACGACATTGGTGGTGTGATGTTTATGATGGTGGTGAAGGTGATGGTGAGGTTGTAGTGATGGTGAGGTTTTGGTGATGGTGGTGCTAAGGTTGTGGTGGTGAGGTTGCTGGTGTGCGGTGGCCTGTCACAACGAGGGAATCCACTGTGACGCTCACCGCTGAGGTCCCCCTCCCTCCGCTTCCTCCTTACTCATACTTTTTCCTCCTTCTACTCCCCCTCCTCACCTGTTGTTTAGTGGATACCCTTCCCAGCATTTCGACCGTTTTCGCTTTACCCATGCAGCAGTAGGCCGTCACCAAGACCACACTCATTCTCCGTCCTGCCCTCTGTACCAGGTCCCTCACGCCGGGAATGACAGTAGATTATTGATCAAGACTGATCAGCACAGTGTGTATGGGGAGGGCCGAGGCCAAACCATTGTCCAGCTCGCTACACAAGTCCCTACGTACACACCCCTGGCCTCACCCGTTTCCCGTCCGTCTCCTGCCCCCTCATACGACGTGCCGTGGTCACTCTGATGCTCCTCGACTCGTGTTCTCTCTCTCTCCCTTATTCTCTATCATTCGATAATCGTAGTTGTCTCGTTGTTACTTCCTCGTGAACCACGTTCCTTGTGTTCCGAGCGTCCACCTGTACCATTCCCGTAGCTCCCGTTTCTCGCCCCCTCCTTGGCCAGTCCTCCATACGCGATGGTTTTATGGTCGGGGGTTCGTTTGTCGAGTGACGTCGTGCGCCCTCCTCCCTCCCTCTGGCTTTTTCTGCCTGCGTTCCCTTCCGGCCATTTTATTGCTTGTGACCTTGTACCGTCGCGGACATAAGCCAGTAAACAGAGCCGCCCCTCCTCACCCCGCCCCGCCCGCCCGACCGCCGCCACCGCCCATTCCGCCCCACGCCCCTTCGTCACTTCATTCCTCATAACGTGGGGATGGGGTCCAGTCGAGTGGAAGGACGTATGGAGCCATTTTCAGCCTAGTACATGGAACTGTGGGACTGGAATGCAGTCGCGTTCATGTCCCATACATGTCTCCCCTCCCATGACTTGTACACATCTCGTCCACCTCCCACACATCTCATTCTGCCCCTTTCACCTGTCCTCATTACCTCTTCATTTCATTGAGGTGTCTGCGTATGGGGCACTGCTCTCACACCTGGGAGATGTGAGGTCAACTTGACTTTGAGAGAGTCGAATCCTAAGTTGTCCTGCTTAAGAACTCTTCCAGCCTGACTTCAAGATTTGACCAACTTCCTCTACGTTCCCTTTCCCTCGTCTGTAGATATTACTCCGGTTTCTGTTCCCCAAAGCTAGTTCCTTATATGTCCCCGCCAGTAGCCAAAGCACTTAAGACTCGACAAGCCTCTGTTTCACATGATCTTTTTTTTTGTGTGTGTGTGTGTGTGTGTAGCCGTTGGCAACTCAAGAGTAATGGGCCGTCGTGATGTCTGTTTCTTTCCTTGCGCCGCTTGGCTGTAGGATACTTTACCTTCCCATATCCTCCCCGAACATCTGCGACCTGACCCTTTCCCTACACCGCCAGACTTTGGAATAACTTACCTTCTCCAGTCTTTCCTAAAGCTTCGAGTTGCTCCTCTTTTAAGAGACAGTTTACCTTTTTCCTAAAAGTCGTAATCAAATTTTCCTGGTCTCTTCATACACTTATTTTCCTTCGATTTTTTGTTATTGTTTCATTTAAATCCTGGCAATGGTTAGAGCTTGTGTCCTTTACCGGAACTCCGGCTTATATATATATATATATATATATATATATATATATATATATATATATATATATATATATATATATATCACAACTGAATAATTTTCGTACCACTGACTCATGACCTTAACCCTCCCGTGTCGCCCACACATGTCATTCACCCACACCTCACACTTCGCACCTCACCTCAAATCTCTCTCTGTCACTGTCATCACGTCACACTCATACACCGCCTCTTATCCTTCCTCCCATCTTGCGTCTCCAACCTCTCCCAGCTATACAGCTAGTCCCTTGTGGCTCTCACCTGGCTGCTACCTTCTCCCTCCCTCCCTCTGGGCCGCTCTCGCTACCACCATCACCGTGATGGAGCCCTCTAGATTGCTCCATTACCCTACCCAAATTTTAGAATCATGCCTTTGTTGTTTCCGCCATCTACACCATCATCCGATGGTGTTCCTTCTCCATTTACCCCTCCCATCCACCTCTACCCCACTCCTTCGTCATCTCCCGTAGGTCATCCCTGCCCCCCCCCCCCCCCCTCTCTCTCTCTCTCTCTCTCTCTCTCTCTCTCTCTCTCTCTTCGTCATCCCCTTTGTCCTCTCCCATCCTCCCTCCCCTCCCAGCTGTACAGGTCGAGAGATTAACTCCCAAACTCCGTCCCATCTGTCTTTCCCAGCTCCTTTCCCACAGTTTCCCTCCCGCCCTCCCTGATCACCGCCAGACAATACCTCTCTCTCTCTCTCTCTCTCTCTCTCTCTCTCTCTCTCTCTCTCTCTCTCTCTCTCTCTCTCTCTCTCTCTCTCTCTCTCTCTCTTTCCATTATCATTCATGTCCCTTGTGTTTCTTACTGATGGTTGTCTTGTCTTCTTCCGTATCTCCTCCTCTCTTCCTTCTAGTTATCTTTCTCTCTCACTCTCCACCCCTTCACCTTCTCCACCAATCCTGCCAGTCGAGTGTATACACTCACTGCGTTTCTGTCTCCGTCATTTTCCACGAGTGAGTGGGAAGGTCACCTCACCTGACATTTTTTTCCCTCGCCCTGTGCAGACTTTCATTCGAGTATGAGTCAGGAGGACTGAACTACGCGACCTTACCAAGGTCCAGTCTGTGGGTCGGAGGGTCTCTTGATCACGACCTTACCAAACCAGTCCAGCCAAGGTCCAGTATCTAGTTAGGGGGAGCTCCTCTTCATGACGTTACTGAGCCAATCAAGGTCCAGTGTGTCCATAGGGGGCCTTCCTTACCATAGCATGATGCCCCTAACGCAGTCACTCTCTCGAGTAGCCCTATGATTGGGTCGTGTGGTAGACGCAAGACTGTCTAAAGTAACGGGTAAATAACTTGGTGATTCATCATAGGAAGTAAGAAATTTAGTGCTGATGAAAACTCCAGTATCGTGTTTAGAATTGACGTATATCTCTGTAGGCG
Source organism: Panulirus ornatus (assembly GCF_036320965.1). NCBI lineage: Eukaryota > Metazoa > Arthropoda > Malacostraca > Decapoda > Palinuridae > Panulirus > Panulirus ornatus. Next base: position 26,534,738 of record NC_092271.1, on the reverse strand, counting down.
TTGGTAAGATATTCCTTGTTTTACGTGCTCCATTTTAGTCTTGTAAATTAGGTAGTGAAGCAGATGCATCATGGTGTTTTGAGTCTGTTTATATGAGTATTATTAAGTGGATTCTTGACAGGTTTTTTTGTCGATTTTTTGTCAGAAATCTTGATGTGTGGATGAGGCGATGGCTGTTCTATATTTAGGAGCTAGTGGGATAATAGTGTCGAGGTTAAAGCCTTTTTAGGTGATGGCTGTGTTAATTATCAGCTGTGCTGGGGGCGTATACATCGAGAATGAGCCGAGAGAGTGAAGCTATATACGCTGTACGATTTTTCTCCGAGTTTTTAAAGTAAATATTCACTCGTTATAGTGTGTATTATTATATTTGTATGTATTTTACGTGTATCTCTGATCCTCTTGTAACTAACCTAAGTCTGTTCGACGTAAGGGATTCAATACCACAGACTATTTCACCATTCCCTCATCGGTTTAAGCTTCCTGTCTCACTCTCATGTGTATGGTGCACGATGATGGGCTCGCTCCAGAGGAGGAAAGGTCACAGGCCTGAAGGTGATGAATTTAACATGAGACTACCTAGTCTGGTGTTGGCCGTGTCTTGACCCATCACGTTGATGTCACGAGTGATGGGTGCATTCAGCACTATTTGTTATTATCTTTATTATTATTATTATTATTATTATAATTATTATCATTATTATTATTGTTGTTGTTGTTGTTATTGAGTACGGTCGTGTATCATTGTTGATGATAGTAACGTTTCTTTTCCTTTATGGCGTTAACTAAAGGTAGGGATGATTTCAGATTGGATGATAGAACGACATGAGGTAGTGGTGCTAGTGCAAGTTAATCAAATGAACGTGTAGACGGTGGGTCACACTTTAGGTAAATGTAGTATCTGATCAGATCAGTGTGGGGGCTTTCTGTCTCCCAACCAATAGAATTTGTATATTTGTTTTATTATTTTTGATATTTTTCTATAACTAGTGTATACGTGTAATGTATTGGCTAGCTGTAGACTAAGAATGAATGTATGGATACAAACCTCTGGCACATCCATTATACGAAGTCCGAATATAAATATACAAACTGTGACGGATCCATCCATGAGTCAGAGAGGGATGTAAATACACAAACTGTGCAGATCGAGCAGTAGGTCGGCTCCGCTACGCACCATTGCCCTCGTCATGCCCGCGGAGC